>NW_022601467.1:7738571-7760175 GCF_009176505.1 Sitodiplosis mosellana | reverse complement strand
GAGAGAGAGAGAGAGAGAGAGAGAGAGAGAGAGAGAGAGAGAGAGAGAAAGAACATAAAAATCAAATCCATTACTTTGTCATGGAGCATATGCATATGCGTATTTTCTGTACATATATTTTTTTTACCGCAAAGCGGATGTGAATTTCTTGAGGCTTAGCAGCGACATTAATCTCGGGCGGTAAATTCGAAGGTGTCGACGAATATTGCATATAAATAAATTATTATCGATCGAAAAAGCAACGACAGCAGTAGCAGCAGCAACGGCAGAAGCAGTTAGATTCGGCAGAGTTGACGAATACTCGGTGTCATAAAATGGCTTTTTTTTTATCTGTAATTAAAAGTGTTTACTGTGCATAATTATGACGACTGCCAGATCGATGACACAACGCACCACACGAAGCGTCGCAATGTATCGAATATACCGGGCAGGGCAAATATTTATTCCGTTTGAAACTGTAAACACATTTTATGTCATGAAATATAAATCGATTTCGGTTTTCGCCTTTTTCTCGCTGTGATCGAATGCGGCGTATGAAATGACAAACATTTCTATCGGAAATTATGTGTACATGACTTTAAAAAAAACCAACGCAAACTGTCAATGAATTGAACATATTAGCGCAGGCTGATCTCGTGTCATTATTCCGCCGTTTTATTCGTGGTGTCTCTGACGCGTCAAACTGTTCGAAAATCAATTACCAATGCAATGAAATCACCACGTATTAATCTAGGTGTGAAAGAGTAATCAATATTTTGTATGAAATCATCATATATGGAAAAGGTTATTGATCGATCAAAAGCGTTACGCGGAGCCGATGGACTTATTTGCTCACTTTTCTTTTATTTTTCGTTTATGAGTTCGCAAACAAACGAATCATTTGGAACAAATTGAGAAATTGATGGTGTATGAAGTATAATATGTAGGAAATAGCGATTAGAGATTCCAATTCCAATTAAAAATGATAGGTGAACATAAATGCGGCGCACAAATTACACCCATTTCATTTCAAATCGAATTTTTATTGATGATAAATTAGTGACGGTGTGGTGTTTGTGTATGATGGCCGTGGCCACTGGATGTTGAGCGATGATGGTGATCGATTATGTGTGCGCAACCAGAGGTTAAACCACTGATGAACTGACAGGTGAAAACTGATAATTTGCTCTCAAGATATATACAATACAAACAACACCCAAATATTCTTCAGTATTCAGATATAATTAAGTATTGTTCGCATTATTCTCTAATCTATTGAATATGGATCTATTTCGATTTAATTTTTCTTTCTCTTCACACTATCTCCGATGCGATGTTTCATTGTATCCCCACTCCTGCCTACATATTTTGTTTTGAGTCATTTTTTTAACAAAAGAAAAAGATGTTTGAGTTCAACATTTTCGCCGGTAGAAAGAAAGGCATGAACAAAAACAACTAAGATGAAAATTTTATTTTCCTCCCTTCTTTTTGCTGAATTCATTTCGTGAATGCGCTCGAAATCTTTTTAATAATAAATGGCATGGATCCTCTTGCATACCTCTTTGCGCCAAAGTTGAAAGAGGATAGAAAAAAATTGGGAAGCGTCACAATCTAATAAGATGAAATTTGATGATGATGAAAACATTATTGTTCGTCATACTGTCGTTAGAATGGTGTTGTTGTCTTTTAAGTTCGACATAGCGCACATAATCTATTTGAACAAATTAAAATTATCCCCCCCCCCCATCAACCAACGTATGTGTGTGAGTTTGAGAGAAATACAAAGCGAATGAGGACGAAGTCGCGTGCATCGTACTCCAAAAATTAAGTAGCAAAACAAACATGTTGTACAATGTACATGCAACGAAGACAATACACACATGGACTCCAAAAAAAAAACAAGACAAACATCCAAATGCAAACAGAGACGAAAAACTGAAATATGCACATCACGATCTCGTCTATATGATGCATGATGAAAGAGAAAAAAAAACACACACGAGGAAATATACACACAATCATAGCTGACAGTCATCCGATTTCTTTCTCGCCTTGCATTCGCACACATTACAGCCAGCAAAGTGACGCCGTTGTCGCCACCACGCACCAACAAATAGTTTTCATATTATTAATAAGCCGTTTGAACACAACGCTAAAACAAGATATTCCATTCTACCCAAAAAAAATATATTTTTTCTCCTGTTTTGCTATTGTCTATACGTATAAAAAATCATTTTAAATCATAAATTCATGGCATGTATTCGCGTAGAGAAAAATAATTTAATTAAATAGCAAAAATAGTAGGAACATTGGCAAAAAGAGCAGAACGAAAGAGAATGAGAGAAAGAGAGGCTGAGCCGGAGAAATGAAAACGAGTAAGCACTGTGAAAACGGGATAGAAGACGAATTACATAAAGATATTGAAGAATATATTCGCTAAAATTTCTTATGGCCCAGATAATAGTGCGATTGTGTGCATCGGTTGGTGTGATGCGTTTCGTATGAATAATGCGAGAATTGTGGAAATTCGAGGAAAAAGTGTAAACGATGGCAACGAAGAAAATTAAAGCAGATTCTAACTTCAAGATACAAAGACGTAGAGAAAAAGAAAGAAAAAAAACTACGGTGTGTCTGATGGGAAAAACTATATAGCAAAAATAAAAGAAAAGCGATCAAGATTGAGACGAGAAGAACTCCAAGACAATAAAATAGATTACGTCGATGATGATGAAGCACGTTGGTTGATTTGTGTGACCAACATTCTTCTTCTTCTTGTTTTTTTTTCTTGTTGTTCATCGTTGTTTTTGGTGGTGGTGGTTAGATCCCTTAACATGTACATCATTTCCAACCACATGCGCCATTCACACAGCAGCCAAACGAATCGAGTTGGACAGAGAAAGAGATGACACAGAGAATACGATAGACAGAATGAGAGACAGACAGGGAACATGAGAGAATGGTCAAACAGCAAATCAATTGTATGGCACAATCAAACTGAATACCGTTTATTCGACGCATCAGAACATTGTTTATCATTTTGTTTGCAGTGACAAATTACACGTATTTCTTCCTTCATTTCATATTAATTTCATTCGTTTCGTTATATATATTTATTATAAATCTATATCATAATAGAATTTGTAAGGAGGAAGAATGAACGTTTGTCTGTGTTTGTTTGGTAAATCGAAAGAGAGATGACAAATCGCACACAAACAAAATGGAATAAATGCGAAAAGCGTTCGAATGCGAAATATATTGTTTTATGTTGTTGCCGGCCAAAGTGACACAATAAGATTGATTAGAATCGTGCAACTTACGGAATGTATATGTGAACAAGGGTCTCGTCTATTAGTCATTGGCGTTGTTGTCATCGACCAATGACCATTGTTTTAATTGCAATACAGTCAGCTTTCACTCAATTTACCATCATCGTTCTGACTTTTATTAAAAACACCAATTAGGATTTTTTTTCTGCTTCGGCAAACGTGGCTCGTTAGCTTGAATTTCAATCAACATTCGATCGATGAGCGCATATTTGAAATGACATAAACATCGCAATGGAATGCAATGAATATGTTTTTTTTTTCGTTGATAAACTCTTTACTTTCAACATGGGCATTCGATCTAATCTGAGGTACATGTACCTTGGTCATAAGTACTTGTAAAATGAAATCAACCTTTGTTTGCAAAGTGCAAGATAAAATAATCGATGCAGCATACAATTCCGTTTGGCCATTCATCGAGTAAAGAAAAATGAATTGTTGATTGGTACAAGCTACTGAAGATAAAAAAATGCACCACAACAATAGATGCAAATGTGCGATAGTGGCAAAGAAATGGATAGCTCCGGTCTAGAGTGGTGTTGTGGCTAGCATGCATATCAACATCAAGAGAACAGTGAAAATGCCATCACAGATTAAATGCTACCTTATATATTATTCATTTTTATATGGGCACACGCGTGTGCAGTGTGCACAGTGCTTGGCCTTTCCTAGGTGCTATTCGTATATTTGCAATGATTTTGTTTTGGTTGGTGTTTTACCGAGGCCACTTTTTCAATTGTTGGCGTTGTCGTTTCTGTAGACGGAATGCGAGAGTCTTTGCTGGTTCGCAGCGCTTGTTCTCTGAGTGTAGACACAAACAGTGTTTTTGGTTTTTTCGTTTGATTAAACACCAATTCAGCACTACTAGAATAACAATTAGACTTCGGTATTTCTACATATTCGTGACCATCTTTTTTTCTTGTCTTTCTCCATCATTTAACGGAATAATTTTCTTTTTTCGTCTTCTGCTTCTTCTTTTTTACCGCACCATTGTGGAAAAATACAAACTTTTAAACGTCTTCATTCATCAGGAGTGATATCGATGGAGATTGAATCGCATGTCGAGCGTCAAATTATGTGATATAAATTTAATTTTCAGTTAAGGCGTCGCCGTGCATGCACTGGGAATTTATTCACTCAATTTGAGATGTATGTGTATCACGAACGAGCGAGCGACTGCACTCTCCGATTCACATTCACCTAAACCAAAAATATAAAATGAATTTCAAGAGATCTAAAGACAATGAAAAATTATTACTGCTTGAATGAAGCGACTAAGCAGAAGAAAAAAAAATTCGGTAAACTCACTACACACAATACACACACATACACACACACAGGTAAATGGCATTAATTGAGAGAAACAAATTACAGTCGTAAAGAAATGGTGTTTATTTTAAGCCATTAACTACTCCTCTCATGAATTCAACATTTTCTTTCTATTTTTTTTCTGTTTGTTTTATTCTCTCTATTGTTTTTAATTTGGTATGTTTTTTTCTTCTATTTTGTGATTTGATTTGAAATTCATTTGCAAGTAAATCACCGCATTGCTTCACACTGCTTTGCACTCACCCATACCGAATCTCGATTGTGAATTCAGTGGAAAAAAATCGCACGAGAAAGAAGAAAACACGATTCGGTTTAAACTGTCGATTAGAATGAAAGGAGAAATTTGAAAGCCAAAAATTAATTGTCAATGAGTAAAACATTCAAGTTTACGATCAATTTGAACGGATAAACAATGCTCAAATTCATGCAAGTTATCCATCATCGACAGATGAATCGGATCGTTGCTTCGTTCGTGCCTGCGAGCGATGAATTGAAATACGTGGCTTTTGTTGAAGAGATGTTGATGTTTCTCTGTTTTTTTTTGTCTGCTATTTTATTTTCGTGAAAATATCATTTTCCCCTGACTGTGTAACATGCATAAGCCGCACAATTCTCACATCGTCAACATGCCATTTCGGATGCTGTGTACTCATTTCCACGTGCTTTTTTTTTCTCCCGTACGACTTGTTCATTGTTTTTAACCATAGGATCGAAAAATTGATCACAGACACTGAAAAACTGGCACACGATTCTTTTATTTTGTTACTGCTGCTGTTGCTGTTGCTGTTGCTGTTGCTGTCGTATTCTTTATCTGCGTCAACGTTATCCACGCTTAGTTCATACGATGATGATGGTGCATTGAACATTTTTTTTCCAATGGCATTTCGTCCCCTATGTATACTTGTGAAGAGAAAAAAAGAATACAATAACAACGCGTATGCAATGAAAACAAAAAGCACTTATCACAAACTGAATGAGTTGTTCAGCTCGACCCACTATTCCTTGCACATCATGTGCTCGCATCACCAGCCATTTCCCATTCTAATTCCATCCATAATTTCGTACGAAATATATAAAATGTTATATACACACAACGTATATATGAATGATTAGAATTGTAATAATTGGATTTTATTGCGGCTAAACTAATCAGACTTAATAACTATGTTTTCTGGATTTAATCTTATCTCAACTGGCTGTGGCAGAAAAAAAGAAGAACAAAAAATTGTTGCGAAAAGTTAAAAATTGACCAGACATATCAACAGAAGCGCAATGTGAGTTCCTTACGTTTGATAAAGTGTTGGGAGTACGAGACGCCCACTCATAAATAAACCGGCTCAAGAGATTTTGAAGGCAAGTGCATGGTCGTTGGTTGGTCGGTCGGTCGAGTCAGTTCGGTAAACTTCAAATTGGTTTGGCTTCGTTCTTTACAAAAACTCTGGCCCCAATACAAGAAAAAGACGCAGTCCGTAAAGCGTCAGACGCTTGTTTACGCATTCGTAAATTAATAAGTGAATAAAAATTTATTGCCAAACCGAGTAATAAAGCAGCGATGACATTTACCAATTCCCTTGACAATCGACAGAACAAATGACGTGGGCAGAGAAAGAGAAAAAAACATAAACCTGAATCCAACTCACTTTGACTCTGTTTCTTTTAAATATATATAAAGAAATTCTGTTTGGCACGAACCATATTGAAAATGTTGAAATTCGCATTTTTCGTAATTGAAAATTTTTCGTCTTACTTGTTCGTAATGCCGGCGACGTCGTCGTTAATGCAATATTGCATGAAGTTCAATTGCCTCGTTAATAACCTTTGGAATGAATAAGTTAATTCAGTAGCCAAATTCAACCAGAAAAAAAAAAGTATGAAAAATTGACGATGCGCTGAATTAACTTACATTTGTTTGTCATAATGCCGTCTGACCGCAGGCTGAATTTATTGACTTTATCCCGAATTAATTTTTTCTCTCTCCACATTTTCACTAACGACCTAGAGAGCGGAATTCCCGCATCGGTATCAGGGAGCAGAGCGAAGAAAAAAGTTTAATGCGTGAACACAGGCGCCAAACAAAGCAGGTGGAAAACAATAACCAAATTTAATGCACCATCATAAATATTCGATGTGCCGTTTGATGCCATCACAATCAAGGGGACAATGTTGTGCTAATGGACAAGTCTCATGCTGCATTATGAGCAATTTAACAGTTTTAGGCAGATCGACGTCACCCGAAGCAATATACAAGAAGCAGTTCACTGACTTTGGTTCTCCAGCTCTGAAAACCGATGCCGAACATCGGAACGACACAGAGATAGAGAGAGAGAGAGAGAACATTTAGATTTTCACTTGCTTAATGCAAATTTATTTGTGTGCCTGTCACACAGCTACCAGTCGCACCATTGCAATGTCCTTATTCATTTTATTATTATTCGCCACGAACATTGGATTAATGCGATGCAATATTATAATGTATTTATGTGATGAAGCCTCTTTGAAGCTTCCCCTCTTTCACTCTTACATCCCTCTCTGTTCGTGCCGCTGCCTCGGGATTTCTTGGAAGGAATGCAGTGAGTTTCATAATCCATGTATTTGTTGCTGTCATAAGTTTTAAATTATCAATTTGGTTTGACACATCAAGTAAAAGTTTCTCCAACTTACTCATTAGTGCTCTTATATTTCGTGCAATCGAAGTGAAGCGAACGAAACCGATATGGACGATGAAGAAACGACTGGATGCCAAATAGTATTCAACATAGACTGCATATTGATTTGTCGTAAAATTTTATGGAAAAAATTCTTCTTTCTTTTATCATCTTTTTGCAAATACATTTAGTAATTCATTTTTCTTGCTGTCTATCACTCCAACATGGGGCGAGAAGTTGGGGTGAGGAGCATACAGAGTCGTTGCTTGTCACGTTCAAATTAACGAAGTAATTTTTCGACGCGAATATATTTTCCTACATAAAATATCCAAATAAGATCGAAATTAATATAGTGTACGAATAAGAATGAGGGTCGAACGAGATGATAATATCCAGAGGCTTATGAATATTGGAAAATGTTTGTTGTAACAAAACTGAATTTATTCGCATTTTAACACACGCATTCGTAATATATGGGAGCATTCGCAGTGGTGCACGTTTGCATTCGAATACGAACATATGATGCGAATGCGGCGTGAATGTTGGCATAGATTCTATATGGAAGCATTGCGAATGCATGAATCGAGATGAATGAGAGAATGAGCTGTCAATGTCACTTTGACCGAGCTAGCTTAGCTAGTCGCAAGCATTCATAGCCACTCGTATTTTGGAACGAAAATGCGAATGCATTCGCAATATTCGTGAGAGTCATGTGCCTCTAGCCCTATGATAATTAGATTTGCAACATGAGCACAGTCCAAATGCACACGGAAATGTTTCACAACGCTTCCGATGGGTGCTCCCCAGTCTCAACCACAAACATATTTATATATCTACGACTGAAACGAATTCACTAAAACAAACAAAAGAATGGAAAAGACTGTCGGTTTAAACTGTAAAAATTAATTACCAATTTGGGTGTTTTATTGAATACGTTGTAAATAAAAATATGAAACAAAATAACAGAAAATAAATCTTACTCTTGAGAGATTTCGATTTTGCTTTTGCTTTTGCTTTTGCTTTACGCTAATCGCTATTCGCTATTCGCTAGTCTCTATTTTCTCTCTTTCGCTTTCCCAGATGGTATTCGCGCTGCGAGTGATTTGGTAATGATCTGCATGCAGCGTCGACTGGCTTTTTATAGGAAAAATTTGGCGCGAAATGCGAGAGGGGCAATGCGCGCGCATCGATTCTTAGAAGAAGAATCGCGCGCGAAAGCGATTCTCAGAAGGAGAATGCGCGCGAAGCAAATGTTTGACATGAAGTGAGCAGCGAAACGAACGAGCGACAAGCGAATAGCGAACGGCGGTACATTCAAATTGGTGCATTTTGTGTGTTTGATTATGAATAAATGAATGATTAAATAAATACATGAATTAAACTTAAATCTAGATTGCATTTGTTGTTACATTTGTAACAACGACAGACATACACACACACATAATCCAGACCAGTGGCCCAACATTTATAACTCTCTGATCTAACTTGCGACTAACTCAATTGGATATTAATTTTCCCATCGCTTTTTATCAATCTTCATCTTCAAGCAAATGTCAATTCTATTGACAGAATGATTTTACGAACGAGATTATTTCTTTTTCTCTGTTTTGTTTGCAACAAAACTCGCTTGTCACTTCTTTTCGATGGGTGCACAGCTCGAGTCTCATGACTTGCGCTATTTGCTAATGATATAGTTACAAATTGTGACTGTGCTTCATTGGATTGAATAATATTTTGAAATAGTGCATGCATGAACGAAACAAAAACAAAACGATTGAAATATTGATGGTTGGCACACTTCAAGCACTGCGACCACTAATCCAAATGAAATTCTCTTGAAAATGAATTAAAAACAAAAAAAACACACACACACACACATTCTATCAAAGTAAAAATATATCATATCATTTCATAAACATAGCGAGCTGATGTTGCGTGATTGCATATGAACAACGATTTCTGTGCCGGTGCCAATCATTTTACATTTTGTGGCAATGGATTCAATTAACTGATAAAAATATGATCGATGGAGAAATTATTGACTATCAGTCATAATTCAATTTATGGGCGCACAGATTAAAATTTAAAACAATCGGAAAAATATCGTTGGCTTCTTTTTTACTTTTCCGCACACGAAGTGTGTGAGAAAAGTATAGCGATCGACGTGATAAAAAGTGTGCTAATTTTTGTTGTGTCCACGATAACTTTCGAACCGCTCAAGCGATTTCGCTCAAATTTTGCCAGGAGTCACAATTAGTAAATATCTTGGATGTATCAAAAGTTGGGCCAAATTGGACCAGTTCATCTGGTACTTTTGGGACATCATAGAAAATCACCCAAGGGTCCCCCCTTGGATTATGTCGAAAAAAAATGTCTTTTTTCATCAACCTAGAGTGGATTGTTGTATCGTTCTCACATAGTTTTATAATATTAGGCAGTGTTAAATGGTTTATAACACGATGGCCGACCATGATGGCCCAAAAACTACGATTTTTGGTTGTGTCCACGATAACTTTCGAACCGCTTAAACGATTTCGCTCAAATTTTGCCAGGAGTCACTATAAGTAAATACCTTGTATGTATCAAAAGTTGGGCCAAATTGGACTAGTTCATCTGGTAATTTTCGGATGTCATAGAATTTCACCCAAGGGGGGACCCTTGGATTTTTTTTAATTTTTTTTTTTTTTTTCTTGTTATCATAGAACGGATTTTTGATTTGTTTTAACACGATTTTATCATGTTAATCCGTGTTAAATGATTTATAACACGATGGCCGACCATGATTGACTTTTTTTCTATTTTTTTTTTGAATTTTTTTTTTTAACTTTTTTCATTTCAAAATGCATTTTCTGGTTTTTTATATCATTTTCTTATCGTTAGCCGTGTTAAATGATTGGTCAACCATGATGGTCTTCTTTTTAATTTTTATTTTCAACCTTTTTTCATTTAAAAATATACTTTATGGGTCATTTTACATGATTACTTTGGCTCTTTTTTGTTTCTCTTTAAAAAAATACTTGTGCGGAAAAGTCCGTTTTACGCTCGTAAAACTTTTTATTTTTTGTATAATATTGGCTGGCATAATAAATGCCAATGGACGGTCATTTATTGAATTTTTATCGGGGTTCTTCACCGAAAAAAAATGCATTACTAGATAATGACCATTATTATTTTGGTGGGTTTCATTCAATTTTTCTGTTGTTGTTGCCTATTTATTACACTTTACATAATTAATCAATTATTATTATAAAATGACCAAATATGCGAGTGCTTCGTCGAGCTTCGTCGACATGTTTTATCGGAATTCAACATTTTTGTTCAACAGAGAGTATCGAATGAATGCCGCTGTCGAGTCTTTAGCATAGGCTATTTCAACATTGTTGACATACCTGCATCATGACCTCGAAGAAGTGTTATGAATTTGTACTTTGTTTTTGTTCTCTTATGTTCGTTGCGATAACATTACACTGAGGTTGCGTAGCCAAAATCCGATTGTTGATGTGCCATCATTAATCATTCGATTCGATTTAGATTCGTATTTTGTAGAATTCAAATGACGAAACGAGAAGGTCGTAAGTATATTGGTCAATACAAATGGCGAATTGGTGTTTCGTATATTTTTAGAAAAGCTTTATGCATGTTAAATACAAAATCTGGGACACAAATTGTCAATCTCAAGAAGAACAAGTTGGTGCGCGCGAGCATCGTGCGATTGCTTCCGTGTCCTTCGATTTTGGCTGTAAATTCGTAAATTGAAGCCTTAAAGGGCTTCTCTTCAAATGAGAATGCAGACAAAACAAAAAGTGACAATGAGACGAAACACGCATACTCATTTTCGCATCGTAATTTCGTACCGTTCTTATGTATCGACATATCGGCTGCTAAACGTGTTGTTCACGAATTTTTTTATGATTTATAAATACGGTGCTGATTATCTGTTCTGGCACGCATCTCACATACCGATTTCGTCTCCATCTCTTGCATCTCTTGTTATCGATGAGTTTTAATTACTGTACAGTATAGTGTTTTGTTGTTGTTGTCGTCGGTGCAATACTATCAACACATCGTTTCATTGCCGGCATCTTTTCAAGAAAACGTCAGAAAAAAAACGTAATGAAGCCGCTGTTGGGCTCATTTTCGAGAGCATTTTTAAGAGTTTTGCGCTCTCTGTAATTATGAAAACCTTCTTTTATCGCATTTGACTTTCATGCACAACTTGCATACTTACCGACCAAAAATCACCAGATACCAAGCATTTTCAGATGGTTCTGGGCCTTCATGTCATTGACCAGCACACCGTTCAATGTTATAAGCACCGAGAGTATTTCTCTTCTCTTTTTTTTCTTTGCTTTTCATCAGACGCATTTTGAGATTTGTTATGCAACAAGCGGCAAAATGAAATGATGTATGACTGGATTGTAGCGGCTGCTTTTTCTTTCAGCTCATTCTGATATCTTCTGGGAGTTTTAATGGCGGGTATGTGTCGTTTTTTTCTCGCATTTATGCAAACATCGTAGGCCGAACAGTGAACACTCTTCAGAAATTACCATAAAAATGATGCACACACTTACCTTGATGAATTGTTTTAAGTATTTCATGGCAGCGGCAGCAGCAGCAGCACTTGCACTTTAACATTGCCGGAACTCGGACTGACATCTTGCATTTGATAATTTTTTTATGCATCTTATGAGAATAATTGTGTTTTTTCAAATTGGGTTCTGGTTCATCCATTGAGAATGTTTGTTGTGATGAAAAGGAAACCACCCAATTTCAACATAATCAATTTATTTCAAAACATTTAATCATATCATTTTGATTGAATGAATTCAGTAAAATGTCAGCCTTGAATCGTTTGTTGTGCTGTGCCGGCTGAGTGACGGCTATCGAAACTTGTCTTGCCAATTATCCATTCAATTTACACTGCTTCTCTCTCTCTCTCTCTCTCTCTCTCTCTCTCTCTCTCTCTCATTATTTTGTTTTATTTTCATTATTATTTACTTTTTTTGCGTAGCATTGAACACAGAACGCAGTCATAATTTCCTTTTTGCTTTCGGTTGGAAAAAGTTGTAATTTTTTTTCTTTCATGGTATCGTTTGCGTCGCAATTTAAATCAAGACAGCGACCTTAGCGCATATATGTTGGGTCGTTCAGGAAATTGCCGTTTAATATGAATGAATATCAAATACATTTAAATTTACGTAAATCAATAATTTTCACGGTTGTTGTCGAGTGTGTGTTTTATTTTCAACTTTCTCATAAATCTTTTGCATTCTGAAAACGAAATTACACACTCAAACACAAACACACACGCACCAACCAAAAGATATCAGCATCAAACGGCGGAAAAGAAAGTGAAAAAACAAGAAAAAAAATTACTCGAAAAAAATAATATATGAATCTTAAGATCAGAGCGATATACACCCATAATCACACACACACACACACTCTTCGGTGAATGAAAAATGGTTTCGGATCCAAGATGAAGATGATGTAAGTATGTGCGGGCGCTCATGCTCTTTTGCTCAGAGAGTTCAAAGTTATAGTTCGGGTTTGGACGAATGAAAAATGTGACGCTTCAACGATAAAAATCAATATTGCGAAAAAGTCGTTCAGCGGATGCATGAAATGGTTGGTTTCATAACCGAATGGGCGCTTCATTCCGTTTTATTGGGATTCCAAAAACTAAAAAAAAATCCAGTTTTTAGCTGCTGTTATTCAACTCAGTAGAGATACCGAGAAACAACGGAAAAAAGAATACCGAATTTCAGCGCAAAAATATAAAATGTGTGCGACTTGTTTGCATTTTCATCGATGACATGAGCGCGCGTGAGAGAGAGAGAGACGAATTCAGTGATAGTGCTTCGTTGCGTGAATTATTGTGTTCAAACCATGGCAGTTTTTTCTTTGTTGTTTTTGCTGCTGCCGCTGCTGGTCGATACAAAGAAATGAATATTCGAGCAAACTGTATGAAATAAAATGCGAGCTCATTTAAATGACAAACAGTCAACGAGCAATTTCATTCCGTTGCCAAAATAAGCATAACGAACGAGCTAACGAATAGAATGACGCACAAAAAGTCCATCGAGTTTTATGAATGAAATAACTTCGGAAACAGATCGAGTTGAATCGATAAGGTATCACCGTATCACTGATCGGTAAATTAACTGAACGATTTTGTGATAAAAATGCGCACCGCATCGAGTATTAGGCAAGTTTTTAACCACATCCGAAGTCAATCAAATCAATTCATAAATACAAAAAGCGAACTGAGCCGATATAATTTATGGTCCTTCAGGAGAATGCCTTCATGTTTGTGCGACAAATTGCTTGATTAAGTAGTTAAGCCTAAAGTGCCATTGCGTTAATACCAAAGTTTAATGTGATTTATTTCATTAATCTGATGGAAAGTTGACGCAGCAGAGAGTAAATGTGTGTGTGTGCGTCGCGTCCAAAGGAATCATTTTTGCGGTTGAAAGTCGCGTGTTGTGTGTTGTGTGTTCACATTACTACGTAAACACATTTATGAAGAAGTATCATCAAATGGAATGTTTTCAACTCCCGCTTAATTTAATTGATTGAGTTATTATTGGCTCTCTCTCCCTCGCTTTGTGAGTGTGTGTGTGTGTGTGTGTGTGTGTGTGTGTGTGTGTGTGTGTGCATCAAGCCGATTCGTATTCATGTTCACAGGTTTACACCTGCTTATTTACATCGACGAACTAATTCCGCATGGCACAGGTCGGTGCGGTACAAGAGATGGTGTCATTACTCATATAAAATACACACCACTTCAAAGTTTACAATTTCTTAATCCACTCAAATTATATGCATTACGACCAAATGACTAATTAATTACACATATATTGATTTATGTTTGGATCAAGAGCATTCCGAATGCATGAGCAACATATCGATCGATCTCTCCCGCTCTGTCTCTTGTCAACCTCTCAACCAAAATGCAAAATCATTAAACCAATCCAATTCGAGAGCACCACAATTCGGATTTCTCGTCAATTGTTTTGACGATGCGAAATTCTATTAGCACTTTGGATTATGCACGCATATACGATATGTGTTGCCAATGTGCCAGATCACATCGAACGAAATGGCCCAATTGAAAATCTCAATTGCTTCTTGTTCAATGAATGAATGGTTGTTAAGTTTGTACACAACTCGAGTTCATTCACTTGACCGATTGATTAAATGGCATTCAATGCGATTGGTTGCTTGTAAGATCGAACCATCCAAATTTAGTACACGTTTTTTGGGTTTTTTTTTGCACCGGGGGAGAGCTCATTTGCGTTCAAATGAGATTGCGTTGGCAGCAATCCGCATACAAATATATAAATCGTAGTGTAAAATCGCGGGCACTCGCACGTTGAAGTTGTGGATGCGTTCGAAATCATCGAGTTTGCTTGGAATGCTAATAAAATCTCTAGTGATCGGATTAGATTGGGTTGCGTAATCCGAAAACTATTTTCAAATTGTGATTGCACTTTTTGAATATATTTCACTCGCTTATTTTCACTTCTCACTTGTTTCTCTCTTTCTATTACAATTTCTTCTATTTTTTTCTTTACTAAATAAAATATGAATAGAAAAAGTCTACTCATACTTGGGCTCTCACATACACACATGCACCACACCCATTTAATGATTGTTTTGGTACTGTATTGTATGTAATTATTGCCGTGTTTCGATCCACTCATTTCATTCGACTTAGTAAGTGAATAAATAGATTGATTCCAAATACACTTACACACATACACACACATACGATTGGGTCGATTGGGTGCTGATTGCTAGCATTATGGATAATATGTATATATGTTGATTAACTAGATTGTACACACAAAGTCATTTACTTCCTATTTCCTCTCTAAATCTCTATCATTACATTCCCTTTATTCGCACAGCTGCACCTAACCGTGATCTAGATTGTTGCAGCGATGAATGCACTTTATATGTTTCAACAGGAAATTCTCCTGTTAAAATGGCAAGAAAAAAACTCTGCATTTTCTACTTTTTCTTTCACTCTAATTATTATATATGCTTAGCTAAATAAGCTAAGCTCATAGCTTTTTTGAAATCTATCGATCTCTTCATTTTTCATTCATGTGGAAGGTATACGAGCTTCTGTTTTTTCATAAAACAATCGAACACTCTGCACTAGCAAATTTCAGCAGTTGAAGTTAGATAGTGTAAAGGTTAATAAGAAGCGATTGAGAGGAAAAATGGCTCTGTAGTTTTTTTTAAATATTAATCATTTGTCCTCCATTTCTTAAAATATATTAATTTGTTAGTGTTTTGTTGTTTTATCTTGATAGTTGTGAATGCATTGCATTCCATTAAATATTATGGTAATGTGGTGTTGATATGCTTACATTTAGCCTCGTCTTCTTTACCTCCATTTTTTTTTCAACATTTCACAAATTTTGGATTTTTTTTCACTTTTTCTTCTTCTTTTCATATTTTTATATTCATGTTATTTAACATTTAATCCCATTTTTGCTATTGCTATGATTAGAAATTCTACCTTTTTGGTCAGCCGTGAGTCATAAAGAGTTGCCATAAAAAATGTTGATTCTTTATGATCAATAACCAGTTTTTCATCCGTATGGTGACACGAATCTAGTGACTTCGATATTGACACCAACACGTGAGATGTCAATCTGTATCGGCTGCAAATGATTCCAATAGGAGAAGCAGGTGATTGTTATATTTGGGTAACCTTGAACACCACTTTTCCAAATGTATGCAGGTAATTTATGATGAATGTATTTATTTTTTACTTCTTTGCATCAACCAATTATTGCTGCTGCTGCTGCTGCTGCTGTCGCCGCTGATGATGATGATGAGACGGTGAAAATGAATACGAAATGCAACGATTATGACATTTTCAAGTTAAAACAAACCGCATTTTGAATTTCATTGAAATGAAACATTTTAGTTTTGAAATGTTGCAAACATTTCGCGATGACATTTTAGCGTGTTAGCGCGGCATGCGTTGGATATTTCATATTGACTCATTTACTTAAAAACCAGATACGTGATGATCGAGTGACAAAAAATGCTATCCAATAAACACATTTGATGTGCGTCTTTTGTTCACTTTCGTTTTGCAAGCATTTATAATAGTGTTCGTACAAAATTGTGTCTAATGAAATGTCTGCTGATGTTATCGGCATGAGACGGACAAAAAGACAAAGTTTAGCTGATCCGATCTAGTTCGTGGATAGACGAAACCTAAAAATACAAACTCGTTTCATTTCGTACACTTCGTACACTTCAAACACTTCAAAATAAAGTTTAAGCATCTGATTTTCCAAGTTAAATCCTCATTACGGCTTCACTACTTTATCTATTCTCTTCTGTTTTTTTCCGAGAAAGGGAAAAAGTTTTAGATAAGAAAAAGGGATATAGTTTTTGTGAATGAAGATGATCGCGAGAAACCTAATCCACTCCAATTTGGTTAATGTTCTTTTTTTCCCTCATGACATGGAAACAACGTGATGAGCAACTACTACATAGTATCTATGGGCCACCTACACAAATTTTAAGACCGACGTAATGAAAAAATGTCCAAATAGTGTTACTAAACAATTCGTGCTATTATTTATGCATTTGTCTGAATTAAATAGTATGCTCAACTTGAAATTTTCAAGTGGCACAGCTCAAGAGACACGGTTGTGCCATTAAATGTATCAAATGGCTATAGGAATAATTTCACCGGGATCATGGTGCTATTCATATGGGACATCATTGTGCCTGACAATATGATCTACGTACGTGTTTTCATCCATTTGACATGGATTGAATGGTGACAATAGGGTCTTAACTCTGGCCAAATGATGAATAAAATATAGTTTAAGCACCTACAATAAACTCAATTGATATTTCTGTTTTATGCTTTACTTTCACCAAACTCCAAATGAATTTCAAACAATTGCTTACGATTTGGCCTGGTGAAATAAAACGAGGAGAAAAAAAGTGTGTGGAAAATTAGCAATTTAATAGCTCGACAATAAAGCGAAAACTATACTGATTACGATCCGAACTGCCTGGCTTAAGTTGCCGCATATCGTTACTTCGTATGAACAGTAGGCATAACATTTTTATCTCAAGTTCAAGGCATAGCACACGTTCGATATCTTTTATAAACGGCTTTCTATTGCTGCTCTCAAGACACTCCATTTTCTATGTAAATCAACATTATTATACAACAATCGGTAAATAATTTTCGAGATTGAGACAAAAATTCACAATATTAAATGGTCAGATATAATTTATCGATATTTTCGAGTGATCATTAGCGAAACACACACACACACTTAAACACTTGAGAAATGCTCAAGCTGCTCGTTTGGTGAATTTATTTTGGATTGAGTCCCGCGCACGCTTCCCACAAGAAAAGCACACAGCAGACAAATAAAATAACAACAAAACGGTAAAAAGTTGATTATGCAAAGTACATTACGTTGTTTAGTATTTGGTTTTATGATATTTTCCTGCCTTTCTTTTCAAACAGATGGAACGAATTCACAAAAGCGTTTATGCCGTTTTTGGTTAATCCACGCATCAGACGAACAAAACAAAAATGATGCGCGGCAATTATGCATCAAGAGAAGACAGTTTTTTTTTGACTTTCGGTTTCAAACTGTGCTCTCATCATCAAACTGTCGATGAACTTTAATGAAAGTCTTTAAAACCAAAGAAAAAAAAACATGAAAAATTATTGGGAAAAAGTATGAAGAGAAAAAAAATATGTACCACTGTTTCCAAACATACACACAAACGAAAATGTTGAGCATTCTCGATTCACATTGAAATTTAGCGAATAATCAAGCGAAAATATATTTTGGTCATGGTCCAACATCCGCATGAATTCCATAGCTTTTTGTGCCATTTCAAATCACCAAAAGAAAACAGAGAAGAAGCAAAAAACACACACACACCAGAAATGTGCGCGTTAGGTGATGATAGCAATTCGTTAATACGAATTCCAGCGCGATTATTTATGAGACGATTTTGAGCCGTGTGCAAAGTGACACACAAGTACACAGCGTCGCATGCCGCACACACACTAAACAAATAAGGTAAATAAATGGGGATAAATAGATTATTTGTACTGTGAACATCACAAAGCGTATTAAATTTTAATATTCAAGTGAAATCGAATACGCTTCCATGCTGCATAGAGGCAGGGAAAGAGCGAGAGAAGAGAGAGAAAGAGGAGAGAGAGACACACACATGTGTTTATGCCATGCAATATTCATCCGTTCGGCAGCAAAGCATCGAACTCTCGTCAGAAATGGTCGCTCAGTGCCATCGAAATGTGAAGAGTGTAAGCAAAACTGATATTTGTTGTACACGGTTTTGCCTCCGGTTTTTGTTTTTATTCAGCATTTTGTCATTGGCTTGGCTTGGCTTGGCTGGCGATTGATATTATTGTTGCTGCTGCTGGCGTCTCTTGTGGGAATCATGACAGAGATATCGATATGAATATTACTTGTGGTGCAAATGCGATCCTGGTGGCACCGCTGCACGGCTGTTATTTTCGTTCTTTCATCTTCATCTTTTGCATCGTAACACAAAGACACATTTCCTCGTATGGCCTAGCCACTGATGAGATTTTTCTTGTTTTTTTCTTCTACTATTGCTTCGTTTACACAAACCTCGACATCTACAACACGCACACGAAATAGTCGCAGTGCTGTCGATAATTCTATTGAATACACACCGAGCATATTCCTCAATGGTTTTCCATTATTATTATTTTATCTCTTTGTCTCGTTGATTTTATTTTCTCTAGGTGTGTAGTCCTTCACTTGGTGTGCAAACTCACACTGATTTTTACCTCACACACCGGCTCTATCTAATATAATGAAACATTTCAACGCGTTTCTATAAAGCAATTTCTTCCTGAATTTTTCCCGCTTGTGTGCCAATATAGCCAAATTCAATGTGCCTGCGAGTGTGTGTGTGTGTGTGTGTGAGTTGATCTCATGTAGCACAACACTGTGTGTGCACTGTATTATGATTAATTCCAATTCGGTTTAGCATCGTTGCACCGCTCTTGATGAAAGTGGGAAAGAAAGTGCGATAAACGAGTATCAATATCATACACACAACGGTGCCGTTTCTATGCTTTATTCATTTTTATTCATACGTTGCTATTGCCATCGTTGCTGCTGCTGCTGCTTTTTTGTGATTTTTTTTCACCTTTTTCCGATAAAATAAGAGCTCAGATCATGGTACCATACCAAAATAATCTCTGATGCCAACTACATATATATGTATATGGTAAACGCGTTACGTTTACACACAGTCACAGCACACAGCCGTGTGTTGCCGGTCCAGACGCCTATCACAACAAAGATATTTCGAGAAAATGAGAAGAAGAAGAAGAAGAAGAAGAAGAAGAAAAGCAGCGAGTCAAAAACGACAGTCATTATGTAAAATGTTATGCCATTCGGCTGCCTTTACAATGGCATGATTTGTTTTTGGTTGCTCTTTTGTTTTTACCGTAAAATTATACATTTCGGTTCAAGATTATCGGGAGAAAAGTAGCAAAAACCCGAACCACACACTAAAATACACAAGCCCAAAAAGAATCACATATCTTTAAACTCGATCAAACGAAATTCGCTTCAACACAAACAGAACACAGAAAGAAGAAAGAAAAACCTTGAAAATTTTCCACCACAAATGAAAAGGTGTCAAATTTCTTTGATCCTTGTGCATTCTTTTAAGAAATATCGCTTTTTTGCTTCAATCGATTTTGACACTGTCGCCATCGACACACACACACACACATATACACACGTCCAACGTTATTTAACGCGCTATTTTGCATTGTGTCAGAATTGAAAACAAAGAAAGACATAAGAATTACTCGACAAATATTGATGGCAACAAAGTAAACTGCAGACATGGACAATATGTACGATGCATACCAAAAAGGTGATCAATATTCGGGCCAAACAAATCTTATACAAACTAGAATGGCACCGTTCTCTCTCACACTCACTATCTCTTGAACAAAGTAATAACCGTACAAAAAATAAAACTACCTAAGTCTTTTGGAAACAAAAATGTTAACACAAATCAACAACGCTTTATCGCGTTTTGTATTTATTTCCTTTCGTACACGACTATGGCCTCATAATGAAGCACAGGGTGGCATACCTAGCACCAATTTATGCAAATTCACCGGAACGGAATCGGTAAAATTGATTGAAATTAGATCAAATGCCACAAAATGCTGACATTTTTTCGGACAGAATCGTTTTTGATATTTGAAAAACGAAAGAATCTTCAACTTTCAAAATGACTTACAATATAATAATCCAAACGTGTGAATATTATGATTGGTTGACACCAGGCCGCGCTAGCGTCCTATCTAAATACATTATAATGAATAAGTACAAACTAATACATATGCATTTCTACTATGAATACGTTTCATGCTATGTGTTTTAATTTCATTTAATTTTGGAAATTGAAAAAAAAACTTCTCGACAAAATATATTTTAAAACATCATTGCAATAAAAAAAAACTTCCAAGTAAGAATGAATATATTGATATTGAGTAAGAAAATTCGGTGAAATCGGTGAAATACTTGAATCAAACATAAACGTTTGAAAAACGTACGACGCGCGCCAAAGCATAAGTGATGTCAAAGTGTGTACAAAGAGTGAAGCAATAGTGCGTTTAATGCTATGTGCTATAGTGTCTCTGTTGATGTTGATCGCTGACGTTTATAGTGGTAGGTTGACACACTGTGTGTGTTCGCATATGACAGGAAACTGTTTGCATTTCAATTGTTCGGTATCAATAGTTCTCGCCAACGGTGGCAATGGTGACAATGCGTTGCAAAGAGTGTTTGAATGAAACACTGCTGGAATATTCGAACCGAAAAACAGAAACAAAAATTCATTTCTCCATGAAATGTTCAGTTCAGTTCACTTCAATGATGTTCATAATGAAAACTATACGCCGAGTAAATTACGCGGTTGAGTGAAAATTTGAATTTGAATTTTCGCCTGGTTACCATTTCTAATTGCATGCGACAATTATGTCGAAGCGATAAAATTCAGGCCCACGAGAAGGTTTGGCATTTATGACATTCGATTGATTTTGTTGGCTTTTTTCCTTCTTCTCTCTTTCTCGCCAAAATTCTAAGAAACCAACAGAAATCAATCAAGTCAGCACACGGGCAGCAGCATATGTATGAGTTGTAATTCCGTTTCAATGGAAACCATTTGAATAAAAATGCGCTCGGAGAGAGAGAGAGAGAGAGAGAGAGAGAGAGAGAGAGAGAGAGAGAG
>NW_022601467.1:7696581-7738561 GCF_009176505.1 Sitodiplosis mosellana | reverse complement strand
GAGAGAGAGAGAGAGAGAGAGAGAGAGAGAGAGAGAGAGAGAGAGAGAATGGAAATGGTTGAATTGTTCGGTCGACACATCGTTATCTGCATTTCACCTGGAAATACTTATGTTAGCCTTGTCTACATTGTACTGCAATTATATTATTATTGAATTATGAGCAAACATTTAAAGGTTAAGACGTAAATGAGCAAATCTAGTCCATGTTAACTACTTACTTCTGCTTGCGCTATCGCATTTGCATGATAAAATGTATATAGTGTCTCAAACGGGTATGATTGGTGTAAACAGCTAGTGTTTACCATTTGGTCCACATGTGCTCGTGTGTGGTGTTGTTGGTGCTTGATCCGTTTGTGATCTCTCCATGCGCGATTGTTTACATAACGCCGGGGAACGGAAAGAAATACAAAAATGCAACGAAATGCAAAGAAAAAAAATATGTAACGTACTTAAATTATAACCAGTTCTCCCGGTTTTTCTTTTCCTGCGCTCTCAGTACAAATATCACATATTTCTCTTTCGTTTGTGAATGCATTTCTCTATGTTTCGTTGCGGTTAATCCGCGCTATTCACGTACGATTCAAGCGCATATTTGTTTTCTTCGTCACCATATTATTCTGCATTAGATGCTTTAATTCCAATTTGTCGGCATGTATAAATTACGAATGATCGATGTGTCATGAAATCTCTCGCCTCCAAATGGAAGATCTGAAGAATGATCCGATGCATCGTGCTTAGTGTTCATTGCGACTGATTCGATCAGATCATCATGCGGATTAAAACTGGGCGAAGAGGCATATGGTAGAAACTTAATGGATGGATAAAATCTTAATCGACTGTCTTTTGCATGTCAGTTACTCTAATTGTCCGAAACGCTTGTTCGATGTTAAGGGCCTCACACAATTGCTGTTACTGCATTTTCCAAAATACAATCGATTTTCGGTGTGGAACCGATCGCGCAACTGCTGTGCGCACAGACATGCGTTCGAAATGTTTGATTACCGTTGATAAATATTAATACGATGTCTTTTATCATTTTATGTGTTGAAAACAATGGAAAGAGAGAGAGAGAGAAGAGAAGAGAAGCGAAAAAAACAGAGTAATGAGATAGGTGTATGGCCTTAAGTTGATTGTATTGCTGCGAGCAGCACACACATTAGCTTGTCAGTGTGTGTGTGTTCGATGTGTGGCGGCACCCAACATTCGGTTGACGGTTTAATGTTGCTTTATTTAAACGAGATACGCGTGCTCAATGCTTGAGCTCTACACACATGGCTGCATACATATGCACGAACCTCAATACCTCGGCGGTATGATTCTCTCGTTCGCGTCATACACCGTCGACGTAGTCGTCGTCGTCATCGCCGTCGCCGTCGCCGTTTGTCTTACAACAAATTTCAACTACTGAACTATACCGAAGAATGAGAGAAAATTGGCAGAGAAAAGAGTAAAAGAAAGAAACACACGAAGAAACAGCAACAACAACAATCGTATTAACAATAGCAATGTGCCAAACACGAAACGAACAATAAATCGAGAGACCCCACTTACCGCACATTTTGATCGATCACACCAAAAAATCTTTCGTTGAATCTCTTCATGGGTATAAAAAGAGAACGTAAAAGTTGCTCACAGCACAGTTGATACGAAATTTTTGTGTGTTTTTGTATTTAGTAGAGACCGGATTGTAAAGCGACGGTAATAATCTTTCGTTTCGGTTGTCTGGATTCACAAAATTCAGAATCATATTGGTTACAAATAAATATAAAAAAAATACTTTTCTTTCTGTCCACATTCTTTCTGTTTTTTGATCAACGGTTTTTGCTTTGATTGAATACACAACCATTTTTGGAAAATCGGTTTTCGTTTTAGTTACAGTGAATTAATATGATATACAATCTTATTTTACTCCGTCAAAAAAGTGCTTCATTTTTTATTTGAAAAAAATAAAATAAACC
The DNA here is from genome assembly GCF_009176505.1 of Sitodiplosis mosellana. Taxonomy (NCBI): domain Eukaryota; kingdom Metazoa; phylum Arthropoda; class Insecta; order Diptera; family Cecidomyiidae; genus Sitodiplosis; species Sitodiplosis mosellana. The sequence goes on along the minus strand of NW_022601467.1, from coordinate 7,736,603 downwards.
GAAACATCTTTTTTCACATCTCTCGTCTCTTCGATTTTATTTTTTTTTTAGATCAAATTCGATTCAAAATGAAACAGTGCTTAGTTTTGATTATTGCCTTGTTCGGAGCCGGTACGTATAAAATCTAATTATTTCATGTTTTTTTTTTAAATATCGAATTCATGAGAAGAAATTAGTTTTCAATATGGAAATACCAAAAAAAACGGACTAATGCAACCAAACATTCACTCAATTCGATCGAAAAATAATGGTGATAAATTGATTCTCGAGAACAACAATGAAAGTGATATAAATATTTGGAAAATATATAGAGAGAAAAATATGAATAAAAACCAAAATAATTGATGAAACAGTGATCCAAATGGATTCGTTCTGTGCAAGTTAAAATTTGAGATGCAAGAACCATGCTTCTGATTTGAATCAATTGTTCCTATAAGATTCATTCAAGTGGACAACATTGAAATGAAGCATGTTGTCTCTGGCTCTAATTCTAAGGAACAATTCTTGGATTTTGATCAATTTATTTTTCATTATTTTTCCTGGAACCAATGACATAGTTAGAACAATTCTGGGAAATGCATTTTGAGAGGAATCCAGTTCAAAGCATTTTCCAATTGTCATGCAATTAGAATAAGACGAATTGTTAGAACGATGAAATTTTCCCGGTATTTGTGTTGGTGCATGAGAAGAGCTGAATGCCGTAAAACGTTAGAAATTATATGAATGCCATTGTAAATTGCAAATTGGAACTAGGGCAATATTGAAATTTCACATAATCTCAATAGCTTTCTTTGTGTTGAAGTATACAGAAAAGAAATGGGGCTCACGAGGGGAACCTTAATAAACACTTTTAGATTATGAACGCGCGAAACTGGGATGAAAAAAAAACAAAATGAGACCGAAACAGAAAATGATCAATGCATAAATCATCTATTTTCCATAATAAGCAATTATTTATGATTTTTCTTCTTCTTCTTCTTTATCGTGCATATGCTCATCGCATCTTTTCACATTCATTCATTCACTTTTCTCTGTCGTTGACGACAACGTAGATGCGCATTGCGCATTCGCGCTCACGCGCATTCAATTCACCGTGAGTGTGAGAGAGTGACGGTGATCTATTATTTCTTGTGCACACACAGTCTCTGCATTTTTTTTTCCATGTTGTGTTGTGTTTACTTCTGCTTCGCTACTTCTTTTCAGTTCATTTTTTTTCTCGTTGCATTTCTTTCTGCTGTTATGGCGTTTTCATCTCGTGTTTTTTTTATTGCATGCATAATTCCATGTGCATTTTAATTATGATTTTCAATTTGAACCATGTTCTTCTACATATCTGTATGGCAGTAGTAACAGAGTAGATGGTATATAGCGAGAGAAAGAAAGAAAAAAAAACCAGCCCCAAACTTATATACTATCTAATGTTTTGATTTTCGTCCATATTACCCGAGAGCCGAGTTGGAGTTTCTTTTTCAGCGCGTAGAGTTTTTTCTTCCATTGCTTTGGTAATTGTTTGGTACATTTAGTTTTCAAAATAGAAAAGAAATTGAGTGTGAGTGTGCTTTTGATCACTGACTGCCATTGTTGTTATAGCTATTTTTGCTTTTTGCTCGTTCATTTTTTTTTCTATACCTATGTTTTTGAGACTACTTTTTCTCTCTCTCTCTCTCTCTCTCTCTCTCTCTCTCTCTCTCTCTCTCGTGAGCCATACCTTCTTGTTATAGATGTATCAGTTGTGTGTTTTTTTGTGTTCGTTTCATTGTTTCCAATTTCACGGCGTAAGTGAGTTAAGAGGAGAAATGAGACGCAGAAGAAAAGATAGCAGCAAAAAAAAGCATAAGCAAAACGACATGTGCAGAAGAGAAATTCCAATATGAATGTTCGCGATTATTTTCTTTTTCTAATTAGTCGGTGCGCATAAGAAATTTTTGTTGGTACAAATATACAGATGATGAGTGCGGTGCTGACTATAATAAGAAAGGAAAACACTAGAAAAGCAAAAAGAGCAGCTTGGCAATCGGTAAATTGCAAGCGAGAAAAAAAACACACACACACACACATAAAAAACAAAGCTATAAAACAAAATCAATTCAAAAGCAAAAGCTAGAGCTAAAGAAAATGAATCGAACATAAGCAGCTCACTTTGAATGAGACGATAAAATCGACTATAACGCAATATTTTTTTTTCAATTTGTTTTTACGATTTTAATATTGTTTTTTGCACAAAATTGCACATCTCGTCAAACATCGGTATTTTCTATGTGAATTATATTGTCATCAGCGTACGATTTAGTGCACACTTTTCATGTTCTAGAATTTCGATTGGTTGCAAATCATTCATGATAACCATAAATAATGAGTCAGTATACATGCCGGCAATCTATCCAGACCGTAGATTGATTGATGATTCGTATTGCATTTCGTCACACTGCAAGCGAATTGAACATTGAGCAGGAAACATTGTGTTTTCATCATTTTTCAACACAAAGAAACTGTTCTAATTCTACTCGTTGCCAGTAGAAATTTTCGAGAGAAAAAAAACACGAAATAATCTCATGCGGCTTTAAATTTGTAAACCAGTAAATAGTTCAGAAGTATATTTACTGATTTTTTCAATGTGGATCGAAACCCAAAATCGAGTAATTAATTTTCCTATGCATTTCAAACTAAAAATAAATCGAATTCAACATTTACTTGATTCGGCATATCGAAAATGGAAATTCGGTTTTGGCAGAGTGCAAAAGCCAAATCAATTTTTCAAATTGGTTTTTTAGGTTCGTTGCATGGTTAAAGAAGTCTTAAATGAAAAACCTCATAATTAAAGACTGCTCTTAGGATTAACCTCTGGTTCATCATTTGCCGCGCAAACATTTTCTCCCATTCCATTCGAAAACCAATTCAAAAATTAAAGATAAATTGGGCAATTTAGTTTGGTCGATTAATTGTACATCGCAAGAGCAAAATTCCGCACAATTTGAAGTGGAATGGCTTAAATGTATGTTGGTTTATCGACCGGGGCAGTGAATAAATTAAATTGGTCCATCTGTATGTGCACACATATTTTTATTTTTCACATCTAGTGGTGATTGCTGCTAATGAATTTGGTAGACCAGAAAATATTCCATTTCATTTCAAATGAATCCCCTGAAAGGTATCAATCCAACATAAATGGATAAAGATGCCGTTTGATTTATTTATTTTGTGTTCAATTTTCACTTTTAATTGATTTTCTCTCTCAGCGCGCATTAAATTCCGATCAGTGTATGTATTCGATGCGATGCGATGCATTATATAAATGGCTGCCCGAATAAGGGCAACTCTAGTTCACAATTAGATTTCAAGTTTCTACCTCAAACTAAAAGTAGCTTCAACATTTTGTTTGTTGTTTTCTTTCGCTTTCAATCGACCAGAGAGTGAAGCTGTGCACCACATTCTGAGCGAATGAAATATTTACCTGAAAGATGCAAGCTTCAATCATTTGTGATCGCGTCAAATCAAACCACCCGGATGAGGATTGTTGTTGTTTTTTTTTCTCGCATACCGGAACATTATCGGTTTCAGGTTGAAATGCGAAAATTCGTTAAATGAGTCAAATTGACCCGGCAACACCAACCAACAGCAGCAACAAAAACAAATGCCGCTCAATTCCGAAACGGCATATTCAGAATATTAATAAAAATATATCAAAAGCCATTGGATACCGGTTTCAGTTGAAAGAGACACAGCAACAACAACAACTGAATGAAAAAAAAACTCACCGATTTCAAAGTGAAACTTGATGCCGCAAAATCCCATATCGGGCTAAAAGTGGTTTGCTCTGCTGCAACATTTATGCTTTTTATATCATGTGGGACGCAAAATGTATGTCCATTATGCATGATGATGTGTCTCATATTGATTAAATTTTTTGCTCGGGCGCAATGTGTTTTGTATTTTGTAAGCCGACCAATAAATTCAAGAAAGCCAATTATGCAATAGCCGTGTGTCGGTTGATTTGTTCCCCAAAATACAAAAAAATAAACACATCGGCACACATGCACACACGGAGAGAGAGAAAGAGAGAGAGGGAGGGAGGGAGAGAGAGACGCAGAAATATCATTTTTCCTTAATGCTGGCGATTTTAAATAAAAAATTAAATAAACGGCGGCCTGGCCATAAAAGATATTCTCCTTTCGTATTTTCACTTTTGTTGCTAAAAAATAATAAAAACAAGTTATTCGCTTTTTCCGTCTGTCTTTCACTTCTCACTTCTCCCGGCACTTCTTTCCGTGCAATGCATTTGCAACGTGAGAGCACGCTCGAACCGATTTCCAACCAACTCGATCGACCGAATAAGAAAAGAAAGAAATGATCATATGGAAAGGAACTAGCTGAACAATTTCCGAGCCGAACAATCCAAAATGTATTCGTGTCAATTTGGATTAAGCGACAAAATCTGTTGGAAAAAAATAGTTCTATTGTCGTGAATATTAATAGGTTACATACACACACACATACATATCTGTAACTTGTTAATCATAGTAATGTTCCGGCAGCTAGTGAGTACGTCGTACACGTATTGCAGACAAAATGCATACAATTTCAGGCATGCACACCGTTGTGTGCACCATTAATTGCAGCAATGTTGCTTTCAATCCACTTTCAATGGAATCTCATTTCATTCACGCAGCTGCTCCACTGCGTTCCAACAAGAAGAAAAAACGGCTTTCGTGTGAACCAAGTATAAAACTACACCAAATATAAAATCGGCCATTGTAAAAATTTCGCGACTCGTCGTCATTCCGTTATTATTCTATGTGCTATGGCTCAGTGTTGGCTGTCACAATTTCTCCATCTTGTCGTTGGCTCTGTCTCTCTTGCCAAAGGATTGACATCATTCATATGCTTGTGATGAGGGAGAAAAACACTGCTATTTAATTGTATCTATATACCCGAACAGAGGTCCCTTATGGCTTTGCCTATTGCCTCATAAATCAAATATATCCGTTATTTAATTTCCTGTATCATGTGAATGAAGCTCATTTCCGTTTTTCGATGCATCAACATTTTTATTCTCCGCATGAAGAGGGGCACAAGTGAACGAATCAATGACACACATACGATTCGCTTCATGTTACTGCCATATAACCACTTCACAAGCTCATTGAACCATGCAACTGGAGTAATTTATTAGGGCAAATATCGAATTAGGTTTATCTTTCTAGTCTTTTTTTTCTCTCTTCATGTCTCTCGCCTTTCTTTCGGAGTCTCCCTAATTAAATCATCGACCCAGTCTATTGAAATCGAAAGCACCAATCAATGGAGGAGGGAAAAAATGAATTGGTGTGATTTGTAGTGCCCACTCATTGATACTAAATTGCTGTATAATGATCAAATGTCAAAATTGTCTGGAAAATTCGAAAATTATGACATTGTGCATGTGTGTGTGGGAGAGAGAGAGGGAATATGCGTGTAATAGTTGAGTACATATCATTTCGATACCGAAACCGAATGCTCTCGTCTCAGTGAGACGGTCTCACACGCAAATGATATGCGATTATAGGCATCGGTGATTGTGTACAGAATAAGCGACTTTGAATGAATTATCAGAATGTATTTAGTATTTGTTGTACACATCACGGAATGATGCGGCATCGAACGGAAAATGTCAACAATCGACGGATGGGACGAGAATGGGTGGCCAATTACACGCACGCAATTCCATGAAATATACAAAACTCGAACCCGCTGCTCGAAATTTAAACGAAAGCATAGAAAGAAATGGCTTCGATGTGGCGTTTTGAAGCATCACTCGTGACTGATGGGTGGCCCAAAGAAAGAACCGTGTGCGCTTATGGGAAAGCAGTGAAAAGTAAATAATACATAGGTAATAATTGCTTAACATCGAAATATTATGAGCATGATCGTTATGTGGTTTCATGTCTGTGCTTCTTTTTTTCTCTTTTCATTATTTCGCTTCTAAAATAACTGACTTACGAAAGGGTATGCGTTGGTTTGTGTCTGTCTGATATTTTTGCCGATTAAACTTCATCATCTTCGATGTGTGCTTGTGTGTGTCAGAGAGAGCTGTCAGTATTATACGCTGTTGCTACCGCACCGATCAAACCGCACAGATCAATGCTGTGAATCGAAATTCCATGTGGGCACGAAAGGGAGAATGCATTCAATAAACATGAATAGAAGGTAATAGAAGTATTACTGTAATTGCAAGCTTATTATGAACGCAGCGATACGACGGCATGAAGATGTGGTGAGAGAGAGACTGAGAGAGAGAGAGAGAAATTGAATGGTATAATAGAAGAAAAATGCAGCAAATCGATAAAGGATCAAATAACATCTAATTGAGAATTTATTAATACGGTGTGCATGAAATGAACACTTCATCGGCTAAATAAGCATACGTATACGTCGCCCGTAATAATCAATGCCATGTACACCGAGAGTAGCATACACGTACACACAAACCCATAGAAATGAGATGCTGCTCCACATAAATGGGTGTGCGACCGTTTCTATCGCACATCCGATTAATTTATTATTTATTCATTGGCCACATGAGTTATTGTCTCTTCTTCATGTTTTTATGCATTATCCTGAAGAGAGAAAACCACTGAAAGCCATAAGCTCAATGTAATTCGCCAGTGTGAAATGGCGATATTTTCTGTTTCGCTCGTTTTCTATTTCGGATTTCCGTTTTCCATTAACGCATGAAATGCAGACGGATCCGAACCAAACCAATGCAACCACCACTGTTCGTGGGCAACATGAGCGCTAAGCATGCGAACCAGCACAAAAGACAGTGAGTCAGAGTGTTGCTGCGGTCCGGCACACCATTGTTGGCACAGTCAGTAAATTAGAATTAGTTATCAACAGCTATGCAAGCGAGATATCACCATAGTCTTATATGAACTTAAAACCGTGTATCGCCGTGGAACATGCCATCGAGACTAAAGTGAAAAACTTTTGCAATGGGCCGCATGAAATATCCTCTTATCATCGAATTGATTTAAAGTGCCTTTGTTGCGCAGCTCAACGTACCAACATACACACACACACCTTTTTGCTATGGCATTGTAGCCAATAAGCCGGAAAAGAAAGATTGAAATACGAACTAATACACACCGGGATCAGCACATTCAAGTCGAAGCGATAGCACTGTGTGTTCGCATACATGTAAAATGAATTTACAATGTCGCATGACAGAAACGGCTATGTACCGATCTCGGGCTCAGAACAACACACTCATACACACACGCACACACACATAAAGAGAGATAATTAATTAATATTTTCTGTGATAACAAGCATAGCGTATGGAATTATTTGTACATTGCATGGAAAGGAAACATGTGTTGACCAATGATCAACTTTCCGTTGTGTGTATCGCATTACAGGATGGTTATGGCTCAAAACACAGCTCACCGGGGCACAATGGTTCATCGCACAACTTTAACTATTGGGTTGATGTTTTGAAATATTTATGAATTACATATCATCAATCTCACCTAATTGTGAATTTATTGGATAAATACGGACATCGTATCGGGAGAGCAGGACGATGCATACACGGAATCTGTTTATGAGTGCGTATGTATGTTGTCACAACATTGTTGTGTGTGTGCCCTGTGTCTATTTGCCTGAGCTCATCGCTCTCATGAGTGTGCCAGCCTCAAGATGCTCGTGGGAAAATTAAAAGCAAATCTAATTGGCCAAAGGCAAACGGAACCAAGTCCCATTTCGGTTTCACAAGCCAGAAGGAATGACAAAGAGCTTTAGCGTAGATTATAGCACCGTGTGTTTTGTTCCTAATGTAGGATTTTGGGGCCTAATCACAACAGTAAATACTTAATTAAATTTTAGTTTCGACCTTACTCGTGTGATCAGTTTCATTTACCCATTAAACGTACGCAGCAATTAATCAACAAACTCCCAAATCAATCAGACGTAATTTATAGGTATTTGCCATGCATTTGTATAACAGCATCGATTTAAATGGCCATTATTCGCGCCGTTATAGTCTGAGCCATTGGCATTAAGGTAAATGCTCAAGTGTTTTGCCCGAGAGAGAGAGAGAGAGAGAGAGAAATCCGACAATTCGGAGGAAAGATTGAAAAATGTAAAACGTGTGCATTTTCAATTGTTCGAATTTTTTTGTAATGGATAGATAGCAAACAGCACATTGGAAATGGCTAAGCGCACACATGCTAAATCGCACATTCAATGTGACAAAAGCCAACACAAATATGAAAGTACAACAACGATTTTATTCCAACGAAATATTCCCATTTACATAATTGCTATCGTTTCTCGCGCGCACTTTTTTCTTCTGCTCTGTATGCACTCGATGCTGTTTTTGCTCAGATTATTTTCCGTTTTTTCCCCAACTAATTCCATTTTTAAATGAGTTTTTCGTTTTTTTTTTGTACACTGTGATTAACTCAAAAATGACATGTTGTATCTTGTGTTTTATGAACTTGTCGGCTATGAATCAGTTTCGCTTGGATGGCCATTTTTTCTCTCGCCTGAACACCGTTTACCATTCAATCCAATTCAAAATGGGAATAAGTAAAACTAAAATCCGGCACATTGAGATCATCAATGATTTTGTTTTGTCGCAGTTTTTATTTGTTGTTATTGTTTTTGCTCAGCCCGGATTTATTGGAAGCTGCTTAGTGGTTTCATAATACGTCGTATTAATGACACTAAGAACGAAAACATAAAATTGCCAGCAGCAATTTGTCATTGTGTTGTCGGATTTCATGCATTTGCACAGGCCATTCGAAGGTATTTTTTTTCTCTCTTTTGGTTGCAAAAATATCAAAACCGGTGCAATTTGCGTAGTTCGTCGTTTTTTTCGGATATCGAAATTGGCAAATATACGCAGTATAAAGTGTTTTCGAGGCAGAAGGTCAATTTGGCCGGTACTCGGATCTATTTGAATCGCCGGCAATTTTCAAAAGACAGATAAATAAAAATCTCTCGGACTGGCAAAGAATGAATTCGGTACGCGCACAAAACTTGTTTGTGTTACGATTGTCCTTGGCAGAAAAAAAAATACACATCAAGAATTTGCCCGTATATGTCACATACAATCGCCAATTATAATAATGAAAAAAAAAAAACTTGAAGCAATATTTTAAAAATACACATACGTAAATGAATATGCTCAAGGAAGAGATTAAACACCATTTCACAGAACTGTGAAAAAAGAAACAATTTACACGAGCATTTCAATTTGTCAATGCAAATGTGTTATTTTAAAGAATGCGAATGGCTCTCGACGACAACCAACTCTCCCCTTTGGGTGCTTGTGACACATACACACACGTGCGCACGAAATGATAGAGGAAGAGACCATAGTTCTTATTTTATTCATTATAGAAATTGTAGTGAACATAAACGGGTTTTTTTTCTGTTCTGCGGCTCGTTTTCTGTCAATTTTTTTTCTCTTCCTCTTCGTATTTTAGTCCCAATGACCCATTTTTCATTCGTTTTGCATATTCTCGTAGATTTTACGCGAATATGGATAGTTCCTTGAATAGAAAAAAAAATATTTGTTGCAATCATGAACGGTTGAATAGACGAAAGAAAAAAAAACACTTTTGATATGTATGCAAAATGTAGCTCAGTGGGCGCCGGGCAAAGCAAGCTCGCAATATCTACCTGATTTAAATGAAAATAAACCGGTTTTAAAAGTTTTGCTTTCAATTTAATTTTAGCTGTTCATTAGCAACGATTATGTTAGGTGGTTTTTTTTTTCGTTCGCGTTTGCTTTTTTTTTCTCTCGTAAAACTCTGAATAAATTTTTTTTCCTTTTCTCTTCATCATACTGTATCGCGTGGAATGTGTGCTCACATGCACACGTAATAGGTTTTGTGTGTATATGAGCTGATATGAGCCAAAACAAAAAAAAAACCACGTAATATGCGTTATCTTTATTTGTTACGATGGATGGATGGATCGTATGATATTTGGAAAGAAATGGATGGTTTGAACACTCACGGCGCGTCTTCATACCTCTCTGCAAACACAATGTGTTTTCTTCTTCTTCTTCTTCTTCTGTGTATGTTCACTTTTATTTGAATGTGTCGTCGTATTTTATTTGTTTTCGTTGCTTTTAATTTTGCTGGCCCAACGTAGTTTGTCATTCATTTATCTATATTCTGCGCTCGAACGATTGCTAAATAATAATCATATATTATTTAACATTGGTTTTAAATTCAAAAATCAACGAACAGAAAGAAAAATAATGAACAAATGAACTGAAAAAATAATATGGCAAACGAAAGCAACGATCAACAACAACAACAACAACAAAAAAAATCAAAAAAAATGTACGAATCGTTGTGGAACTAGTCCAACTAGTTTTAATGCGAATGTCTTGATCACCTAAATCGCGAAAATTCGTACATCTTATTTAATCATTCTCAATATTACGACAATTTCGACATTTTTCGATTTCATTGAATTTTTCGTTCTCTCTCGTCGTTGCCTTCGAATATCGAACAGAATCATTTCCAATAATAACGGAAGTATTTTTGTTTAATTGAAGAATGAGGAAAAAAAGAGAGAGAGAAATGCAATTTTAATCTGAACCACCGTTCACCATTCATCGTGCCTCATTTTGTTTTCGGTGTTGACCATCAGCTGGAAAAGAAAAATGGAACACATTTAAATTGATGTCACGTTATCTAGCATTTAAACTATGTACGGAAACACCTTGACCTCAAAGATATTCAAAACCGTTCGCCAATTTGTGCTTAAATGCTCGAAACTATTATAAAAACAACCGGAGAGACAGAGAATGAAAAGAATGGTGATGAAATAAATAGATAAAAATTGCATGATAACATAAAAATGTCATAAATATTTTCCACTCATACATACAAACAAACCAAACTCATGTCGAGAACATGTGCGCGCTTGCGTCAGTAGAGGTGCTAGAAAGTGAAACAAGGTAACGTTATCAGAGAGAAAAAAAAATCCACTTCGACCATCAGCATGATGATTCATCTCGACTCTGTACACTCGATCCAAACTCAACGAACATTCGCGAATTGACGCTTACGTAGTTTTTGCGCGGCATCATCGTTCAACGTTCATTAAAGTCACACAACCATTTTCGAGTGTTTGTTATCATTTGGCGTGTATATCTCGTTTCGATTCGTTCATTTGGTGTACCATGTAACAACAGGCACAGAAAAAAAAGTTTCAACCTCAATTTCATGGGTCCCTATTGCCCGGAAACCGCGCACTGCTATCAATGCATACAAACTGAAATTGCGGCTTACGACGACGACGAAAAAAGAATTAAATCATTTTAACGGATGGTTTATGAAGCTTTTAAAATATTATGAATTATGATAGTTGAAATTTGCATTTCTTTTCTCTTCTGCGTTGCTGTGTGTGCGCGTATATTTGGTGCGAGGTTTTTCTCTCTATCGCTCTTGACATGCACTCCATTTTTAGCACTACATGAAATGTAGAGCTACTAATCTGCTTTTTTTTTTCTTAATACTTTTTGAGTGATGAAACAAATTATGGTTAATTTGAATTTTATGCTCATATTTTTTATTCAATTTAAAACTGGTGCACTAACGACAAATAAGTGCACAATATCTCGAAGCGCCAATCAAATTTTTATTATCAAATGTTGTTTAAAAATTACATTAATTTTTCGTATAATATTTTCTGAGTCTTGGACAGAATTGAAGTGATTTTAGATTCTAAGCTCATATTATTTATTTAATTTAAACCAAAGGCACTGTATTTCAAAAAAGAAATTAAACCAAGATCTTGTAATTCATTTTGCAAATAAATATATTACTTCAAAGTTACTTTGATGAAATACATTTCATGTAGTGCGCCAAAAAACAGTTTGTTGTGAAACAACAAAATAGATTTGGTAACTAAAAACTCAAGAACGCAGAGCGGAGCGAAGCGAAGCTCAGCGGTCTTGTTTTACATTCTATTTATTTTGTGTGCGACAGCGTGCGGAACTTCAACACCAAAACAAAATGAAAAAAAAAGAGTTGAAGAGCCGCTTTGCCGCACATAAAATGTTTCAATTTTTTTCTTTCGTTCAGCACTGTAAAAGGTGTATTTTGCATTATTTCTATTCGATACAAAAGTTGGTGGGGCTACTATCGCTTCGCTTTATTCCATCAAATCGGAAATGAGCGTGCAACACTTTCAAAAAGCAGCGTGCAAGTTTCGAAGAAGACAATCAAAAAGAAATCTATATCCAAAGTTGTAATTCGAATGCTAATCGCTTGCGGGGAAATTCTTGTATTAATAACATAGGAATGAAATTATGTGTTCAGAGAATTCGGTGTGAAGTGTAAGAGTGATGCCCAAGGGTGCGCTCACACGATACACAACGTTACGGTGATCCAACGGCTGCCATGTGTGGCAACTATTGGCATGGTGACGATGATAATGAGATGAGGCTGATATAGTTTGAAGGTGTCTTGCTGGCATGTCACCTCTACGCTGCATCATTCTTTTCCTCTCTTTCGCACCGCATTATTGGCAAAAAATTTAACGAAATGAATAATAATGATAATGGCAAGTGACATAATGCCGCTTCTAAAGTTCCAATCAAAATTTATTCGTTCGAAGTGTTGCATGCTGTTTTCACGCGATTTTCACACAGAGTCGCGCTGCGGCCGCTCCTTCCGTTCATGCATATTGCCCTGCCCGCCCCGTTCATGCTGCCATATTCCATTGTGATTACACTTGTTCGACAGCCAACCAGTGAAAAGTTGGCGCGTTCACGGCGTCGTTGCCTGTCGTTTTTGTGTTTGCATTCACTCAGCGAACCATGTTTACATTTATCAAGTAATATTCCCTTTGCACATGCTAACACGTATTCTCTAGCCGAAAATGCGATTGCGATAACAGAAGCTGCGAGTCGACAATTTATGCAGGCATAGTGCTATTATCAGTGTTTCGATGAACCAAAGGAAAACTACGAAAATCAAGGCACGTTAGAAAAAAAACAACACCAGCAGCATACAAACACGCTGAGAGACATCAATAGTGACAGTGAGAATGAGAATGAGCGTGAGTGAGACACATTGCCAGTGTACACACACACACACACCGTATTCAATTAAGTGTTTTGGCATCCTGCATGTGTGTTTTCTGTGTGACTGAAACTTTTGAATCCTCGCGTAAGCTGCTCAAAATTTATGTAGAAAAAACAAACAAACGCGTGCCACACAGCACACACACACACACACACACACACACGTCGATTTCACGCCCGGTTCAAATTCAAATCATGCACCTTTGCTGAAAGAAATGTGTGAACATATCTGAAAATGTCATTATATTTAATTATGTATTGCAAAATGAATTCATTTTTTGCAATGGCGCTCGCAAAATTTATTTCACCGCAAATGGAACATGAAAACATAAATATCCTCTCTGGTGCGCCAACCAAAACTCGTACACTATGAATGCATTCACATTTTAATTATTACCGCTTTTTTGCACTCGCTCTGTCTCCATCTGCCAGGTCTCTCTGTCTGTCTCATAACATGTGTGTCTTTCAGTCTCTTTGCTATTGCCATGTTATTGAATATGTATTTGGTGTGATGGCATTTTGAGCGCGTTTTGGTCGTGACGAAAATTTGCGTTTTTATCGTCGCATCGTCATATTGTCGCCTGGCGCTCTCGCATTCAATCTGCCTCTCTTGTTGTACTTTTCATCGATTTGTACTGTGGCCGTGTGTATGTTTGTGTGTATGTCACACATACAGAGAGCCACGTCGAACTCACGGTCGTTGCAGTTCAAATGAACGGTAGCGAAGCTTTTCATTTCATTATTCATATTTTATTTGCTTTCAATTTCCACATTTTCCGGAGAAACTCGACAACGAATTTCGAGCAGAGTTTTCACTTCTTTGCATCGCATTTATTAATATTTTATTGGTTTTGTACACCGAAATTTGCCATTTTGTTCATAACTTTCGCAGCAGGTGATAATTAGAATTGAAAATGGTTTTATGAAAATTTCATTTTGGCGGTGAGACGCGCTCGTTTCGTTCGTTCGTTCGTTCCACTGGATTCACACTTCGCAAGTACAATATCGATTGAAACACATTGGTTGAATTCAAAAATGAATTGTGTATGTTTCTGTGTTGAGATCATGAAAAGCATCGGGAAAAATCCACAAAAAACAAGATATCAACCGATTTATTTGAGCATCAAAAAAGTCTCAAGTGCGCTACACCAAACTGTGCATTGAATACACAACAACAGTGACAGCAGCAACAGCAGATGCTCATTCAAAACTAATCTTATTTCGAATTTCCAATCAATAATTTATCACTCAAGACATTTATGGTCCATTGATTTGTCGATAGAAAGTTTCACATTTTTCCTGTCGTTTTCTAATTACGAATAATTATTCGTTTGACACGTGTCCAATGCTAAACCAAAATTACGCCGGACCATTCATGACTAAGAAGAAAGCATTTCGGTTTTTCTTTTAAATACACAAATACTGAATCGAATCAAGTTGAAAATGGTGTCCACGGCGAGCAGGGACGATGGAGAATGAACTGAGTAATAAAAAGCCATCCAACAACAACAACAATAATAACGAATGACCAATAACCAAGAATATCGGTACATGATCTCTGTGCTTTGTGTTATTAATTGCATGTCAAAAACTTTCGGTCGATGCTCAGTCTAGTGTAACATCAAAATTTTCCCAACACAATTGATTTTTCGCCACACAAAAGAAAATATTTTGCTTTTATGCTTGTGTGTGTGTGTTCTTGCATTCTTGTGAACGGAAAACAGCCAAATAACGCCAACAGAGAGTGGAACACAAACACACTTTTCGGCTGCGATTCAATTTCATTCGATTCGATCGACATTTTCCAATAAATGCTACCACCTAGGGGCATTTCTCACTTAAAAAATAGAACCATTCCAATAAATATTGAACAATTTCTTCCATTTCTATCAATTCGGGTAAATAGATACACATTTACACTGAATGTGTGAAATACGTTCGCAGTATGAAGCTTAAGTACGTAATACTTAGCATACTTAACCTTAAGTACGTACTTAAGCTTGATACGTAAGTACGTTAAGTATGTTAAGTACGTACTTAAGGATGACAATCTTTATACTTAAGCTTAGGTACGTACTTAAGATTTGTACTTGCTAACAGAACCGAATTTATGAAATTGCAGTGAATTCACCAAAATGTTTTAGAATTGACTGGAATGTAGTAATTTGATTCACATTAAATTTGACAATTCCAGACAATTTCATACATTTTTATACCATTTCAATAGGAAAGAAGAAATATGTTAAATTCTTGCATATTCGTTTCAATTTTTTGCGTGAGAAATGCCCCTAGGCTACCACCCAAGTAAAATGCCACAAAGTCAAAAGTGTATTTACCGTTGTTGGTGTTGCGGCCGAGCGCAACACCCAAGAATGAAAGTAAAACTAATTCTATATGGGTATGGAACAGTGAAGAAAGTTCGATGGAACGAACAAAAAATGATGGCGAAAAATTCCTTTCACTTAATGTAAACTTCCATTATATTTATTGAATATAATTCGGTGTTCTATTCACTGTAGTCAAAAGCGATAAGTAAATTTTGTGCCAAGCCATCATCTTAATACACACATTTTATGGATTCAATGAGCCATGCCGCACAAACAAACACACAATGTCCACAGGTCTTTGGGTGAGAAGAAATAAAGAGAGGAAGCAAAAAAAGAAGTAGAAAAAACACGCTCTGTTTTCAAACTTGAAATTGAAATAGCATGAAATAGGGAATTCTAATGCTTTCATCGCGACTCATCTCGGGACACTCTCGAATTTTTTTCGCAGACAGCCTGAACGTTGTCATGAATTCAAATAAATCGCATCAATCAAAATATTTTCGACACATTTAAAAAGGAAGAAAAGAAGGCAAAGAATTATAAGGCGTATGCGTGTGAATACATTCTGACATTTGCTTAGCAAAAATCTGTTTCGCTCAATGGATTTGAATAGACGAATGAAAAATGAAGCAGAGAGGGAGAGGGAATCGTCCACAGAATGTTGAGGAAAAACTATAGTAGCATCGACTCGTATTCAATATTAAAATGCATGCACTGGCTCTGTCATGTTTAACACATTGAGGGCAAATGCAATTTTTCACTTATATTTATTTTTAAACGCTGTCCAAAAGTGTTTATTTGTCCGTTAAACGAGTGGAGAAACGGACAGCGAAAAATGTTAATGAATTCAGTTTTTCATATGAGCCAGTAAATTCACTGTGGTGCATGACCAATGACCATAAACGGGAACAAGAAAAAAACGCACACAGTCATCACTTGAAAATGGCACTTTTCACTATAACTGCAATGATGACTACGACGTATGAGCAGCAGACAGCTGAAAATTGATTACGACATCGTATTATTTAAATTTTAAGCGGTTGACGTAGTACATGGCAATGTGGCTGGTTAGAAAAGAAGTCACGAAAAATGCATACACACACCCCACTTTATTGGAATTTTGCACTGATGTCACCCATAAATAATTTATGACTCGAGCATTTCATCATCATCATCATAAACACCAACGATCGATCGACGATTGTGCAACATGTATTGGTGCTCCATATTTTGAAAACTAAATTAACGATTGCAAATGTTAAAATAACGAAAATAATTAATCCATTTCGCACACTAGATAATGGCAATTTAACCATGTTCTTCTCTTTTCATTTACAGCTGTGGCCCAAGAAAGCTTCAAATGCCCAGATGACTTTGGCTTCTACCCACATGAAACATCGTGTGATAAATATTGGAAATGTGATAATAATGTAGCTGAATTGAAAACATGCGGAAACGGTCTTGCTTTCGATGCATCGGATATGAAATTCTTGACAGAAAACTGTGATTATTTGCACAACGTTGACTGCGGCGATCGTACCCAACTTGGTAATTAATTATTTATTTTTATCGGCCTTACACATCGAACGTAATAATTGAACAAACAAATTAAATGAGACGCTTGCATACATAATGTTTTCGTCAGAGAGCGCATAGAGAGCTAGAAAGACTGAGCGTTGTTGACATCGCATTCGATACACGCACCACGTTAGTTACGTTTACGGTGCGATAGGCATTGCCGGAATTTCAATTCATCTCTATTTCGGTGTTGCCATCAAATCGATTGCATTTTACCGTGTTTCTATGTGCATAAATAAATTTTTTTACTTCTTTTTTTTCTTCTACACTTCTCTCTATGCGAGTACAGTTTTACTTCTATTTCTCTCTCTGGCTGTACGTTTGTGTTGCTGTGTTCTCTATCTCTTTTCTTTTCTCTCCTTTAACACTTAATTTACTTGTCTGTTGCCGTTTCGTTTGTGAGTGCATCACTCTTCGTGTGTGCGTATCATGTTCAGTTTGAGTATTTTCATTTGGCACGTTCGTTCACTTCAGGCACAACCAGTATCATTTTTATTTTCGGTATTACGCTTAGCGTTCACCAGTTTAGCCAATGGACAGTGGACACTGACATTTCCATTTGGCGTTCGACCAATTCACTATTTACAATTTACATACTCGGCTTAGCTTTAACGATAAACATATACGGAATTGAATTCAATTTATTACATAATTCGGTTTGCGTTTATTGCACAAAGCGAATGCCGGGAATGAGCGATGAATATAGACAGAGAGAAAAAAGAAATACACACAGAATTATATGTAGACACACAAACACACATCGCGCTCACGCCGAAACATCGTGTGCGGAGAAATGAAGAGAGCAACAGAAAAAAATGCGCTCAGTGAACACTTGTTGAATTGAGTAAGCTTAGTAAAGCTTTATTTTCAATGTTCAAATTGCGTTGTCATTTGTTACATTTTTCGTTCATTTTTTTCCCTGTTGTTCCAATCTGATTCCATAATTCGAACGATTTCATTTTCGTTTTGTTTTTTTTTCTTCTTCTTCTTTTGCTTGAAAAACCAACAGAACCAGCAATTTCAACCACACACTGTTCTCGTTTGTACGGTATTTTCGCCGATGAAAACAAATGCGACGTTTTCTGGAACTGCTGGAACGGTGAAGCAAGCCGTTATCAATGTTCACCTGGATTGGCTTATGATCGTGAAGCTCGTGTTTGCATGTGGGCTGACCAAGTTCCAGAATGTAAAAACGAAGGTAATTGTTTTTCTGTTTCGTCTAATGCTGTTCTTTTAACCTCGGTGCCACCGACTTCCCAAATGAGATTGTGGTGTTGCCCTGTAAAATGTCATCGGACGATACTGATATTCTCTTTTCAATTGATTTTCGAATGTTGTAGAAGTTGCCAACGGATTCGCTTGCCCAGCACCAGGTGAAGTTTCAAATGCCGGTTCATTCTCGCGTCATGCTCATCCAGAAGATTGCCGAAAATATTACATCTGCTTGGAAGGTGTTGCACGTGAATATGGTTGCCCAATCGGAACAGTATTCAAAATTGGAGACAGCGATGGTACTGGCAACTGCGAAGACCCAGAAGATGTTCCAGGATGGTAAGTTGTGATATTTTCTGTTTACATCGTTTTTCATTCCATCTCGCTTCTTCTTTGTGCTTGTTTATTCTCCACCTCCGCCTTCCCGTTCGCATCATTTTTGCTTTCTATCTGTTCGTCTGTCTGTCGCTTGTTTTGCTCCATCATTTTGCCAATAGTGTTTAGACGTTTTTTTTTTGAAATTTGCTCCACACACAGAGAGAGATTACATACGCTTATTCCATTGAAATTACCGTTCATGTAACTAATGCCTTGCAAATGTTGCACCTTGTTGTTATTTAAACTGTACATTTCTAACCGTTATCCCCCCCCCTCCCCCTTGAATATTAAATCACATTCAATTACAATCAATTAACAACTATTAACTCTTAGACTGTGTAAATCGAATTGCCAATACATTTTAGAAAAACTTGCAAACTAAAAAAAAAAATTTTTTCCATTCAAACACTCCAAATTTGAATAGAAAAAAAAACAACAACAACCATGAACATAGAAAAAAAAGAAAACATATCAAACTCATGAGCATATAACATCAAGACAAATGTATACATGACAAATATAATATGATCTGTCGCCAATTGCTTGTGTTAACACCATACACATACACACATCTATTCACACACAAAATTTTGTTTTGTTCTGTTTAAAAAAAAACCCTTCGTTTGATTTGAACCCATTACAGCGAAGACTACTACGGAGACTTGGATTTGAAGAGCATTCGTAAGAGTGAATTGTTAGCTGGTATTGCAACCACATCAAACAAACAACCACATAAACCACGTCCAGCCGCCGAAAAGGAAGCGTAAATTAAGGACACAATTGTTTGCCTTTCCTTTTCTACTTAGTTAAACAAAACAAAAAAAAAACTTTACCTTATAATCTGTGTCTCGAAATAATTTATAATATATTATTTGACAAAAAAAAGAAAAAGAAATAAAACGAAAAAAATAATAAAAAACAAAACAAAAATTCAATCAACCGACCACAAAACAATCAATAGAAGGATGAAAAATAAATTATGACAATGTGAAAGAACAAGAATAGAAGACAACATTATCAAAAACAAAACACACACACACACACACAACCAATGTGGAATCACATTTATTTTGCAATATCCAACAAATAAAAATGAAAATAAACATTGATTGTCTTATTGTTTCATTTCGAAAATGTCCCCGTCATTTGAGCCAATCCAAAACAAAATCATTTGTTATGTTTTCACACACGAATTGTTTTCGATGTTCCACGTCATTTCTTTTTTTCTTGTTGGCATCATTCAAAATTGCGAGAACACGAGACGTTTTATTATTATAGTGGATACGTATTTTTTTCTTCTTCTTAAGAATTATTACAAGAACAACTTTTTCTTTGCCTTGCGTCCAACAGACAAAAACGGCAATCAATCTTATTTTCTTATTTTTATTGATTTATATTTGTGCGAGACTGTTAATGTATAGGAAAACAAAAAAGACAACACCATTTTTCAAATGGCACATGGCATTCAAAAGAGAAAACATTTCAAGCAAATAACCAGTATCGCCGGCATCAATCAACTTGAAAAACAAATCAATTATATTGTACATTCTACGACACATTTTTTTTTGTTATCCACTTACCGCCGCTAAGTTAGCGGCGACATTACAAATTCCAAATAGTTTCGTATGGTTATTCAAATAAACGAAAAATCGCCAACTACGTTATTAGAAAGCGATAAGCCTGTGTACGTACACTCAAATACTCAGAAAAACCGAACAATTGAAATACATTTTATAATGAACAAAAAAACATGATGATATTATTTTATTAGAAAAATAAAAAAAAAAAACGAAATTAAAAGAATCAAATTGATTTTTTGTGTATTTTCACTGCAACAGCAACGGAAAATTCAGGTCTGAAATCGACGGCAACCAATCGATTTTTTGTTACATATGAAAACACACACATACACATTCAAACACATCACAGCACCTAAGAAATCTGTTTGTATTTACAAGATAACCACTAACCCATTAAAAGTGTAACCCAAAATTGTGGCCACGCTTTTTTTTCTCCATTCGGTCCAGAGATAACTAAACGGATGTTCGCGTATGTGCGTTACTTTCAATTTTATTCTCTTTATCTCTATCTATCTCTCTTTATTATTGAGTAGTTCTTCGGGTTTCTCACGTATTCATACGTAACACAGCATAAATTAGTGGAAGGGTCTTTCGGCAGGATGTATTCGGATTTATGAAAGGGAAACTCACATCGAATTTAGTTTTGTTTGTTTGTTTATTATTTCCTTGTCGTATGCGGGATACACAGCCGTGTCTTCTGATGTTTTTTTGGATTGGTGTATTGTGTTAAGGTTCAATTCAAGCACAATTTCGGCACAGCATTCAATAGTTATTTGCTTTTTTCACACATTTCAAATATTCCCGCCACACAGATATTGCACGCACACACGCACACTTGTAACGGTACTAAAAATTAGTTTCACTTCAATACAAACTATTCTTTTCCTCTTCGAATCTTTTACTTCGCTTTGATAGACAGTTTTGAACAATTTTCAACAAAAAAAGCAATTACTTTATTGAATTCCATTTTCTTTTTCTCTCTTTCTTATTCTTTCTCTCATTTTTTTTCGTTTCATTCCAAAATCATTGCCAATTTCACGCAAATACAGTGAAGAATACTACGGTAAAGTCGACTTGAAAGCATTGAAGAAAGCCGGCTATTGAGATTGATGTGAACAGTAAAAATAAAAACAAAAATCAAATAAAAATATTCGCACCTATTCGACGAACAACGCAGTCTCACTGTTCAGCGGAATTTTCGATATGGAAATAATATAGTGAACAAAAAAAAATACTTTTAACGAACGAAACAAATGAAACGAACAGCATTTTAAATCGATTTCAGAGAAGCAAAACAAACAAAAAAAAAAACAAACAAACCAAACCGAACGAACATATGATAACACACCGATCGGTGGTGTATATTGTGAGAAACATCAACAAAAGACTGACAGGGATGTGCAAATTGCAGCGCGACGATTTGTCCAACGGTAACATTTTACATCTATTCAATCGAGACCGAAACATTTATTTATTCCGCTAAATTTGAATGTATCGAATAATTCTCTATCTCTCTTTTTTTTAATAAATATTAAAATAATAAATATGTAATTGTTTTCCCGTTTTTATTTTGTTTGTTATTCAAATGTATTACGTATAGAATTTACTTTCAACATGAAAAATCGACATATTTCCACGGCTTTAGATTTTAGAGAAAGTGAAATAAAATGAAAAGTCAACCCGAAAAACACATTCGAATTCGTTTCAGTTAATTTACTTGCATGTTTTCCCTTCTTCTTCTGACGATGTGATGCTTCGCTGCTTCAAGTGGAATCACGGTGTGAGAGTGTATGTATCTTTCTCCATCGTGCAGCTCAATTGACTTTCCTTTTTTCAATTCGGCGAATTTCAATGATTTGGGTGAGTATTCAGCTATGGTTGAGAACGATATTGACATCAGATGTGTAAACACGTAAATATTTTCCACTTTTTCTTCGTCGTCCCTGTATGTGTGATAAACGACGACGAAAGCGATTGAATATGCGATTTGTTATACTTTAAGAAAATTCGGGGCGTATTTGGTTGGTTCGTTGTTTGTGCAGAAGTAGATTGGATTTTGCAGCGGGACACGGATACATCATGCGCTCATGAAACGTGAAAATAGTTTGTTGATGAATTTTTTAAATAATGCTAATGACGACTTGGAATAATATTTATTTTATATTTGTAGCGGTTTTTCCCTCTCTCTCTTTCCTGTCTGCGATGAACAAGACTGTACCGACGACTGTATGTCATCAGGATTTTTTGCGATTCGCCCCGGTGAATGAGAAATTGCAGTTGAAACACATTTCAAGTTAAAGATCGACGGAGTCAAGAAAACTCCACCAAGCAACCTGACGAATATCCATGTATACATGATGCAAGTGAATTGTAATGAACATGTACGGCGATTACTCTACATTTTTGGCTGGTATTTTGTCGTCAGTGCGGTCTTCAACGTTCAAAGTCATTGGAAATGGAATCCATTTTTTCGTCGTCTCTTGCATTCTCACCGCACGTTATGTTTTTGGCGTGTTTCAAATGCGAATTGATGTTGCCGAGCAGCCGTATGAATAAAGTAAACAAAAGCAAACTTTCTGTCGGCAATCGGCATGCATGCATGATGAACGCCTCATTCTGTAGCTCTCCAATAATTGTGCTGTGAATTTTGTGCCGTTGTGAGCACATTTTTGTAGTTGTTTTCTTCTGCTTGCAGTTTTCTTCCAGCAAACGGTTTTTTTTCGGTCTATTTTTCGTCAAGAATCTTTATAAATGTGCGGCTTAACAGTTCATTTCTCCATATGATTTCCGGCTTCTTTTTTCGATGTACTCGCTTTTTCGCCCGCATGCCATGCAAATGAAAACAACGAAAACATTTAAAACTGAAGACAAGAAGAAGAAAAAAAAAACGAAAAAACTAAATGGAGAGAAAACGGGAAGGATGGAACGCAAAACAGCAAATAAAATGCAAATACGACATCGTCTTAAATCATCGAAAAGGAACGACGATGTGAGTGAACGAGAAAACGAACGAATGCCATATATTTTGCTGATTTAAGATTTGTCTATTTCGTCCATGCATGTTTGATTTCTGCTGCCATATTTTAATATAAAGTAATTCGTTTTTCCTCACTTTGTTTGTCGTCTTCATGGCAGGAGAGAAAAAACAGCGGAAAAACAGCAAAATAAGACGAAAAATCGACAACTCAAGCAATTCTTGAGTCTATTTGTCGACTGTTTGATAAGATATTCGTCGACTAGATTTAAAGCTCGCATTCAATTTCAGTTTGCAATGACATTTATTTTTTTCTTCTTCGTTTTTTTTGGCAAAATCAATATTAAATTTGAAGACGTTTAGCTTAATTTTCTTCCTTTATATCTAGTTCGTGAATGATTTCTTCGATATTTTTCGTCGTCAAAAAAAAATTAGCGAACTGAGTGGTAAAATTTGTACGGAAGAGACGAGTTGCAATCATGTGAAATACCTTATAAATAGGAGATAAAACCTTTTTAGCGTCGCAACAACAACGAAAAGTGCTATAGTTATACTTTCGACAAACATATTGAATTTTTAAATGATCTAACAAGATAATTGATGTCAGCAAGTACATATTGAATGGATTAAATTGCACTCTTTCTTAGGCAATCCGACATTTTATTAATAAACTTTCCTTTACTGGCGCTACGGAATGAACACATTAATATCTACTGAGATTGCAAACTATTTTATTTAACTGGACTGTCATTTTTAAGAGGCATTAAAAACGACTGAAAAACCACTCGTGCAATCAACCCGAAAATTGAGTGTATATGTCTTTAAATCGGTATTGTTATGAAGTCCATTACAGCACATAGTGAAGTTTTGTGCTTCCAGCAATATTTTTGAGCA
Organism: Sitodiplosis mosellana; assembly: GCF_009176505.1. Lineage (NCBI taxonomy): Eukaryota > Metazoa > Arthropoda > Insecta > Diptera > Cecidomyiidae > Sitodiplosis > Sitodiplosis mosellana. The sequence goes on along the minus strand of NW_022601467.1, from coordinate 7,712,573 downwards.
CGAACGAATAAAAAATCGATGCATTTTCTATGGACGCAAAGGGTGCAGAATGAGAAGATATTTTCATATTTGCAAGACACTCGTATATACATAGACACACATACAATACGCCATGCACCACTGATAGTGTGAAGGTCCACATAGCGAATCGCACAGGAATGAGGATGGGACCAATAAAAACTATACATTCAACGGAACGTAAATGAATATCACTTGGCCATTTTTTTTATCATTACACACGAAGAAAAGGTTTTTTTTTGTCTATTTCATTTTTTGTTTTGTTTTTATCCCTGTCCGTTCGTAAATAGTTTTGGGTGAAAATGATTTTTGCCCAAAATACTGGGAACATAAAAGGTTTGTAGAATAATGTGGGGGAAAACTTCTTGTTTTGAAACCATCTTGTGATTATTGGGTAAGCTTTTTCTATTGTAATCTTGAAAAAATAGTTCCAATTTTACCGAAAAATGAAAAAAAGTGAACCTATTTGTTCTCTTCAAACATGTTGTGGATTTTCTGAGCCAATTTTCCAAAATATTTTGTGCCATGGAAAAGCCAACCGTGAACCATTTTGCTTCTCATCCTTCAGTTGAGCTGTCCACAGTCATCCAGTCTTAAATATTAATTTAAGAATTTAGAGATAAACGACGAAGAGCCGGCAAGCGGAACAGCAGGCAACCAACCAGCATAAATAGCCGTATAATGCACGACAAACAATGAAGTATAGGATACACGTTTTAGCTTTAGGTACAAAAACAAAAAAGCACACATAGAATTCTCGATTTTATGTGTCCTTTTCTGCGCTTTAAAGGAATCGCTGGACCATCAACGATGGAGCGAGATAGAGATAGAGCAAAAGAATGGAAAAAAATTATCGTTATCACAATTGCTACCATGCTACCGCCATCACCAGTCAAAGCAACAGTAACTGTAATGGCATCAACATCAGCGGTAGCCGAGGAAAAATCGTTTTGTCACTTGAAATTGAGCGAAAAACTGTAGATATATCTGTGTGCATATGGTCGATTGGCATCTGGTCAGTCGAAGCGTATTCACAAAATATCGATACCTTGGTTAAGCTAGTGCGCCCTTTTTGCCAAACATATACTTTCCTCTCTCTCTCTCTCCCTCTCTCCCTCTCTGTGCTTCAAGAATCGTTCTTTTTCTGTTGTCACGCCATGATTTTCGTCTATTCTTTTTTTTCGATCCTCGTATCCGTTAGCAACTGATTTATAAACCATAATATGTCTTTTGTCTTTATTAAAGCAGCAATTTGTGCTGCTGGAGTATCGCAACGATTTCTTTGAACTACCAACCTATCGTTTCAAGAGAATTTGAACTCGGTCTTTTCTACATTCTCAGTACCAGCAATTCTGCTTTTCTTTCTCTCTGCTTAAATCGTACTCTGATTGGATGTTCTCACCGTTTGACTATTTTCAATAGATGGCCACGCGCATTTCAAATACCTGCAGAGCAAACAGTGATTTTAAAAAGAAGCTCAACTAGATACATTCGCCGCATTCTTCATTTCTTACGTTTCGTTTATACCAAAGAGAAGAAGAAAAAAAAATAGCAAAACGCAAAGGCAGCAACCTTTTCAATTCAATATCGAAATCATAATTCTCTTTAGGGGACGACATTATATTATGCACAAATTATTGATAGCACAGAATGCTTAGAAATACACGTAGTATTATTGTCATCAAAGAAGCGACCATTGGTCTCAAAAGCTCAGCATTATGACAACTGCTGCTACCGCATTAAATTCCAACGAAGCACAAGAAAGAAATAGAACGAAACACTGACAATTTTATACGTTCTATGTATTAGCATTTTCATCATAAGCACGTGTGTTATTTTTATAAATACCTGCGTCGACAACTTTGGGAAGGTCGCATTTTCTATTTTCTTGTTCCGTTCTTATCTTCCGCTTCGCAGAATTATATTGCTTCATATCCGTGTATGTTTATTTCAAACTTATGTTATATTAATATCTAATAAATAATATTTTCTGGCGTTTGATCCTTTATTTGGCGACTCGTTCATATGGTTTGCCGGCCAATTCTCTACACCTCAGAATCGAACGCACTTGAAAACAAACCAGGGACAAATATTTCAATAAAAATAAGAGAGAGGGAAAGACAAGAAATCAGAGGGAAAAAATATAAAATAAATCAAATACTTGTGTTGTAATTTATTACATACCTGGAAATGGTCGACATTCACGAGCAGCATTCGAGACAGTGGGACTCATCGAGACAAATTTGAAACAAGATAATAAGAGTGAATAAATAGAAAATGAAATCGGTATACCTTCGGCAATAGCATGAATTGCTTGTGCTGTTATTGAAGAGAGAAAAAAGATCGGATTTCTTTGATTTTATCACTAAGATATGATATCGATTGAATGTAATCAAGAGACGATCAAACAAATTGTTTCCCAATTACATTCAATCGGAAGCATTATAACGATGGTCACCATACCATTTTCATTATCGACCAAGTGCAAAAAATATTGAAAACCGCAAAGAATAAAAATGCTCATGTGAAACTAAAATGAGCGATTAATTGAAACAAACAATGAAATTGATGTAATGTTCAGGGCGCAAATTGGAATCAATACCGATAAATGGGGCCATTGCAGGAAAAGCGAAAAAATTCCATGACTTCACACACACACACATGTGCACACAAATGCAATACAGAGGCACATACATTGTGTGCGATGCAGAGAGCAAACATGCAGCTTGTGCGAACCATTTAAGTGCCGTAAAATACAGAGTGCTGCGGCAATGCATTGAGAGAGAGAGAGAAAAAATATCATAAATTTTTTATGGCTTTTATGGCTTAGTTTTTCTCTTGCAGCGTGTTACCGAACCATACACTGTCTACTGGGTTCTCTCTTATTAGCTACGCCGTAGCTGCTACGGGATACGATCAGATTGCATTCGTCCACACAATTGGCACAATGCACATATGTTGTGTTTGTATGTCTCTCGCTCCCAGTATCCGTATGTTTTGGTTCATTTTGGATAAATGGCAAACGTAAAATGGTCGTGCGTCAGACATTTCATTTCGATTGACCGGAATGATGTTTGCCTCTCTATCAGAAAGCCGACGAGAAAGAAAGAAAACCCGTTGACCATTAACCATGTAGCCATTGTTCAACACAATGATGATTCACCAAAATGGACGGACAATCGTTATATCACGTTCATAATTGTTTCGTTTCATATTTAGAACGTCAACAAAATTAAGTACCGTTAACAATTTATTTCTCTGTCTGGTTAAACATTGTACGGCTATAATTATTCAGTAAAAATAAACGCAAAACGACGTAAACAACAGCAACAACAATAGCTAACGGACGGTAATAACGCAAACATTAAAACCAAACAACACACGGCATTACTTTGCAACGGAGAAAGAAAAAAAAAATACGTACAGCACACAACATCAGCCAAAAGCACCGAACAAGACAATTTGCCAGTGTATGGCAAAATATGGAGGATATGTGAACGACAGAAACGAAGGCAAAAAGGATGCACATCGAACGTTGGCTAGCATCGTCATCGTAGTCGTCGGTTAATGTGAATGGAATACGATACATTTATGTTGTGAAAGGCATCAGGAGAAAAAAAAAGTGTAACTACTTCATTAAATTTTAACATTTTCTGCAATTTATTCTGTTCAAGATAATAATGCTGTAGCGGCAGCCCATTGCTCTTAATTTGTTAGCCAACAAACATAAAAACGTTAGTGTATGCATGGCATTTTTCAACTTGTTAGTATAGAACGACAATGGAGGAAAAAAATTCGCATCGATTTTAGGTAATTGTTTTTTTTCTTCATTCTCCTCGGTTCGTTTAGACACATTAAAAGCAAAAAAACGGAAACAAGACCCACAAATAGAAGAACGAATCTCTAAATGGCCTCATATGCTCCGTTTCAATGCGAATGCATAAAAAAACGGAACATTGACCGCTTAACAAATGACCGCAATCATGAACGAAAAATAAATTCGTTTCGAGATGCGTTTCGATTTGTCATTATTTTGAAAAAAAAAAGCCGTTCAAAATGAGCACACTCAATACACAGTAAATGCTCAGAACAATTTAAATTGATTTCCGCCATTTATACCGATTCAAAGCCCTGCGGAAAATTTCAATACAAAATTATTTGGTTTGATTGGAATAATGTCGTTTTGGAGTTTATTCGAAAGGATTTTTTTCTCAATCAATCGAAAATCCGAAATGTTTTTAATCTTTGAGTTCAAGGTGAATTATTTTCGTTAAATTTGATTTCATTTGGAATTTAATCATATCAACATGAACCAGATATTTCGATGCGCTTCAGTTGTTAGTACTCATTCGCACACGTGGCAGCAAGAGCATATACCACTAGCGACATCTTGTAGCACGCTAAGTAATGATCTATATGTTTGTATACACTTGACGTTTATTTCAACACATTACTGTATTTTGGCAACAAGTGTTTGTATGAATACAGTACACAGCAAACAACGATGGTCCGGTTGATACGTTCGTCGTACGGTCGTCCGTACGCCACTATGCTTTGTATATTTATACTGTATAAAACATTTAGGTAAACATATTTCTATGTCCGAACCGGTGCTTGAGAATATGATCGTAGATTCTATTTTTCGAGTTATTCTTCCAACATAAGTGAAATATCAACATTCACAACAGCCTTGCAGAAGCTCAATGAAAATTGTTGCAAATGTTCGAATCACATTGAAATTATGCTTTGCTCTGAATACTTCACCGGATTTACTAACAATTATAGGAATTGTTCCGAATGAAATTTATTGCAAAACGCCATTTCGTCGAAATACTCCTACTCATATTTCGTTCAATTGTTTCCCCCAAATATTTCTCTGATCGACGAATCGAATAAATTCTATTGCGAATATATTTTCGGACCATCAGAATGTCATAATGCAAATGTTTGAAGCGAATGCACCGACTGTGTATTCAGATGATGTGCAAGTTTAGTTTTATTCGAAATGTGAATAAATTCATACTCTATATTGATGTGAATGATGCGCTCATGCAATTCCAACATCGGATGCCATAAATTAAGTTATGCCACGTAGAAAATACAAGTTTAATGAAATTCACATGAAAACCACATTCAAATCCTAATCAATTGGCAAAGAATTCCACAACGATATTTTTATGGAGAGAAAAAGTGGATTTAATCAAATTTGCCGAAAAAAGACAGCTTGACCACCGTTCAGCGATGAGTCATCAATTTTTGCGGTCAATTCGCACATAAAACGTAGGAGTTGATATGTGAAACCTTTCAAAAAATGAGCATAAGGCAATCGTGATGCAGTAAAATTGTAAACCATTTTAGTCCCTTTATATAAATAAGGTTATCGAACGCATAATGTTCCAAGCACCGGTTCGGACATAGAAATATGTTTGCCTAGATGTTTTATATTGTATAAATATGCAAAGCATAGACGCATTCGGATGACCGTGCGACGAACGTAACACCAGAGTTATCGTTGTTTGCTGTATACTGTATTCATACACACACTTACGCGTGCGTCTCGCAATGCACGATCACCCGTTGATACGTTCGTCGCACGGTCATCCGTACGCGTCTATGCTTTGCATATTTATCTTGCATATTTCTATATCCGAACCGATGCCTGCAATGTTCCGAAGAATTGTTTATCGATTTCAAAATTTGAAAAAAGAAAATGTTTCAACTCGTTGTTCCAAATGGGAGAAGTTCGTTTGCATGGTGGTTGCAATACTTCAAAAGTAAAGCATTCTATGTGTGGCGATTTTTCGTCCACTGGCCAGTGGTATATAAATCCGACTTGTCAACCAGACTCACCCATTTTGTGCAGCTTTTGTCAAAATTGTATTCAACACACTGAGAAACACCGAGTGATTGCTTATTCAGTTTAGATGTAGGTCATTTAAAAAAAATATTTCCTTCACATGGATGAGAGAAAAAATGGTCGCCGCACAAATTCATGAATGGATCTGACAGTTTTATCACGAAGTATAATGGAAATAGTTGAATTCAGGCATAGAACAGGTGCCGAACAGAGAAAAAAAAATGCAACCAACGAATTTTAATCAATTTTCCGATGGATGCAAGTGCAATGGCATCAAATACATTTGCAAAATGTGTGAGTAATTGTTCATGGATATAGACGCTTCATGACAATCGACAATGTCATGGCAAAGTAGTGAATGGAACCGGTCAATTACTCCGCATATTCAGACATTTTACAATCGGATTTTATTTTATTCACATCTCTGACCTGGAATGGCACATCACTCTCACTCTCTCTGTATGAAGGCAACGACAACTGACAAGGGACAAACACGAAACAGTCTTTATCTCAATCTATTAACAGATGAAACGGTAATTAGCATTATATTAAAGCATTAAGACTCGGTAGACCTACGAATGAATCTCAATTAAAATAGTAAACCCTCCAATTGTGCTCTGTACTTTGTTTATTGGTCGTAGGCCAAATTTAACGAAATAATCCGAATTGAAATGTGCAGGGGAGGAATATATCCAATGCTGAAGGCTGCCCGAGAGAGAGGAGAGCTATGTACAAACTAAGTAAGTAAATTAATTAACATATCTGGTCGACACAAATAACATTATTTTTAAATGGCACACGCGTTTCATGAGTAAATTTAGCAATCACACCCAGGGAGAATGAGAGAAGAGATTTTTATTTGTTGAATTTTTGAGAGAAAAAAATCGTTTATTCACACAATAGCATGCATTCGTGGCATGGTTCTTTTGGTTTGATGTGAATTTATGTTCAAATTTCGACCGAACGATGAATTCACATCAGAATCCAAGGCATACAGCGCAATTATTTCACTTTACAGAGGGATTATTGTGCTTCGATAATAACATTTGAATCATTACGTTTAATTGAATTCTACAAATGAGGCTCAACACAATATTCGGACAAACTGTAAAGACAACACACACACACAAAATGTCTGCATGCGTGTGAATGGAGGCAATTGAAATGAACTAATAGGACTTCGAACGGAACAATTGAGCGGAAGTGCACATCTATCCAATCCTGTCTTTCTTCAGTTAATTGATTACGCTTTTTGTGTGTAAAGTTTTGTATTCACAGTATCAACTTCGTTTTGAACACTTTTACTCGAATGACTGCTCGCATTTCGAATGTATTGATCTAATTCAATAATTGATAATGAAACAAAACACATTTTGTGAAAACAGTTTTTAAGGCAAAAGCAATGGTTACAATTTTCGAAAAATGATTTGAGAGAAAAATTTTCATTTTGAAATCGTGGAAAATGCACAATTATTTATAAATTCTCCTCATACTACTTGAAATGCATGAAAACGTCCACTCGGTCGCCGTTGTTGTGTGTGACCACTGAAAAAATTAGTGCATGTCTATAAGACGGCTACCGAATTAAAGAAGTGGAAAATGAAAGTTTCAACAACGAGTGGGCGAGTGGTTGTAGAAAAAGAGCAAAGAGATGCTGTTGATTAAATTGCTGCATCACAAGCATATTTATGCGTAACTTTTGCAAATGTGCTTAATTTGCTGCTATTGTGTATGGTTGCTTGAGTGAAAATATTGTTTCACGGATGCACAGTTTGGGGCTGGAAAGAGAGAGAGAGAGAGTGAGAGAGAGAGAGACTTGCACAATATGAATAAAAGCCATTCATTATATTTAGTGTGCGACTATGAATTTTAAAGAGAGAACCAACAGCTAATTAATTCAATTTATCCGGATTCGTAATCATACAAATGCGCACGTTATAATGCATGTAAAATTTTAAGCCATAATTACCACTATTACTCTCTGTGCGTCTCTATCTTTCTCTTCCTATCCCTTTCGCTCTCAAAAAGAGTTGCGGCTCATATATTTCAACATTGAGTGCAGATAATCGCTATGAATAATTTTTCTTTGGCTGAATACGTTTTTTTCTGGCTGATTGAATGAAAACGGTAAATGATGCTGTTTCCGATGCAAATAGAATTAAAATGATCAAATAAATAGATGTTCGACAATTGTTGAATTTCCTCTGTACCCCTTACTCTCGGCGTGGGTGTGATAAATAGCGTAAAAATGCATTTCGGTTGTGAATGGGCCGTTTATTTTCCTATTCGACTGTTGAAAATAATGAAAAACGGCAGCCGTTTGATTTTTTCATGGAAGCCGAACGGCCAACAGTGGATGAACGAGAGGAATTTAATTAAAATAAGTTTGAATTGGAGTTTTTGTACGTTTTCAGAAGACTAACAGCGTCAAAAATGAATTATGCGATTGCAAGGAAGAAAATAGCGGGACACACACAGAGAGAGAGAGAGAGAGTGAAGCAAAAAAGAGAGGGATAGAGAAAGAGAAAAGAATCTGAAGCATGAGTAATTGTTTTGTGTGCTGATGGCGGTATTTGATTTGGAATATTCTCACATTTTACATACGGAATTTAGCCATTGTACTATTTCAGGCAACTGGCATAAAGTCCATTCGTAGCCGCATCTATGCCATTTACATTGTACACTAGTGCATAATGTGTTACAATATTTTTTCATCCCGCTTTTTTATTTTTATCTCCACAATACATTTTTTTCACTTTCTCGCTCTGTGCGTTCGCTCCAATTTAAATAAGAAGTTAATTAATTGGTTGATACGTTGCACTACTCGGGTTACGTGTAGTTTATGTCAAAAAATATTTTAATATATAATAAATGGGCCGAGCATATTTAAAATGCATTCATAGGCGAATGGGTACGATGGCCAGTATACATATAAAATGGTTTTTTGTGGTCAGTGTTTCAAATTTAATCTCAGTGATGCTTCGGCCATTCGCTCAACTGCGCTCGATATTCAGGTTGGGGTTGGAAAACGTTTGCGGTTTGAAATATATGAAGTAGATTCATTTCCGTTCGTTCATTCATTGCATGGTTTTTCTGCACCACTTTCAATTTGTCACATCTGGCTTAGTTTGGAAACGTTTCACATTTCATTCGCTCGCCAATTCTCAACATTTAAACGTAATCAGCAATTAATTGTGAACCACACAAATACACATGTATTTAAATCAAGCATTTCAAAGTGATTGAAACGAGATTGTTCAATATTTCTCCCCTAAATTTAGCGAAAGGAATTGATGATTGCGATAATTATTGTGACATGATTTCATTGCTCGACAAATGTTTCGTTGACTTCATAATCAACGGTACCATCTTCTGTCTTTTTTTTTCGATACAAGTGTTCTCATCCCTTTCCATAGCTCCTCCTCAAGCATCATCTTATCGAGAGCCATAAAATCCTTTAAATATTAATGCACTAATTCCGCTTGCATCGACGGCATTGGAAAAAAAAAATATTGTCGGAAAAAAACATGAGACATTATTTCAAATTTATCAATGTTTTTGTTTTCTGCAATGTCTCCATTTGGCCGTCACTTTGCTATCGAACATTTTCATTTGCTTCATCTTCTTCCTTTCAATACCCCCTTTTCTTCACAGGAGAATTCATAATGTCTGTTTGGAATCGTGTTTTTTTGTCGTTTGCATCATGGTTTTTTTCCGGCATTTTTCTTTCTTTTGTGCGTCATTCCATTTGGGATTTTTCTGTTGTGGTATGATGATGATTGTTATCATTTATTTTCTTGTACAAACGCTCGAAAAATAGACGAGCAACAAAGATAAAAAAAAAACACAAAAAATGCGAAAGGATAGGAAGACAGAAGCACAATTTCATGCGAAAAAGTTTTACAATTTGGTATGGCCGTATTTGTTGCTATATTCTGCGCTATTATCATTATCGTCGTTATTGTTGTTGCTGCAGACGCTTTTGATGCTTGTATTATTCATAAAATACATTCGGCATCGGAATAAGCACGACGAACACGGGAGCAGATCGGCAAAAGCTAGCAATAATGTTGAAACACACATAAGCCAAAAATGTTAAGACGAAATAAGTGATTTATTTAGAAATATATTTGATTTTTCTTTTCGCTAGCAACACACACTCTCTCACACACACATACACATTATCTTGGCAGTGTCAATGGTCGTGAGTGAAGAGAATGTGTGCCACTGTTCACCTTTATAAATAAATAAAAACGCACAAGAAATGCAAGCAATTTCCGATTTCTTTGATAGAATACGAAAAAGAAAACAACAACCGAAAACGTAGCATAAAATCAAAATGTATGGATTGCTTCTGGTCGTTGATGTTGTTATTGAAGCGCTCGTGTTGTTCAGCTCACATCCAGTTTATGCTTGCGCTCCGACTGTTTTGACGGTGCTAAAATTTCTATTTCATCCTCTAGAAATATTGTATATCTATCTATTTATGGCGAATATTTGCTGCGTCGCTTTTTCTTCACTCTTTTTTTTCGCTTTTCATCGATATTCAATGTTCGCATCGATGTGGATTTTCGACATTTGATGGAGATAGCGAGGTTGGAATGTTCACGCGCGGACTGGTGTTGCTCGTAATGGCATTGAGCTAAAGAGAGAGAGAGAACACACACATTACACAAAATTGAAAAACGCTCAAATGGAAACATAGCAACATACATTCGATATCAAACAACATCGATGGAAAACAACAAAAATATACTTACAGAAATCGAAAGCAAAACATTTGATTTGACACATATTAAAAGTTCCTGTTTTCAATCGCACAGATACACACACACACACACTCAGTATCGAGCTTTCGTTTGTTTAACGCTACCGCTACTTACGTGGAGACTGCTCTCTCACTCATTTCCTTCGTCTCTCATCTTCTCTCTCCTTCTCATTTATTTTCTCCGATCTCTCATTCGCTCGCCCATTGCCGCATCACTGTGAATGAATCGTGCCTTGAGCACCTGCTTCGTTGTTCAATCACAGAGTACGCAAAAGATTGAAAGTTTGCTATTTGTATTTGCCACTCACGAGTGCGCGCCCCTACTTATTTCGTTTTTCACTTCGGTTTGTTGAAACTGATAAATTACATCGGATGCGCTAGTACATTGAGATGTGCTTGTGAATAAAACTTGCGAATAAATTGTCATACGAATTTACATTGAATTTCACTCAATATTAACCCTAACTGCTATCAAACTTTCAGCAAGTGGCTCTGTAAACGTGTCAATTTCCAGATGACACACTAAGTAAGTTACAAATCGATACATTTCCAACATTTTTTTCACATGGATCTTCTAACCCAAATGATTTGAAATTGTCTCTTTGTAATTCACGAGATACACACGATATTTTAATTGTAAATAGCATTGATGAGACCAACGATACAGCATACTCGAGTGCAATGGAAATACACTGTCTTTGGAGTATTTTTTTTGTTGTTGTTGCGAGTTTGAAGAGAACAAACAATTAAGCATGTTCCCGGTAGTTACCTCGAAGGGTATGTTAATTAATCGATAAATGGATTGTTCAGCAAAAGCTGCGGTTATTTGTGCTTTCTGTTGGGTTCGAGTGTTCATGTTTCAATTTGTTTTTCATGACATTAAAAATATAAAACTTTCCAATTGAATTCGTAACTACACACTCTTTATCTGTTTGTGTATGTGACTTGAGGCAAATAATCGATTCACTGCCATTGTCAACATCAATCGGAATTTATATATGTGATTGTAATACTTCCGTTGGATTTGCTCCGCATTAAATGTGCAATGACCTGATGTTTTGTGAGCAAATGTCTAACCCGTAATGAGTTTAAATCAAACAATGTGTGTTGATGCATTGGCTCAAGTGCTTAGCCCCATTGCCATCACAAGTGAGGTTTATAATGCTTCATCGTGAAAGGTAATTAATGTGCGTTAATTAAGATATGTATGCAAGCGTAGAACATGAGAAATGATCTTTCTTGTTCGGTGCCAGTGAACACTGGTTGTAATGCATACACTTATCGCACGTTTCGCATAACAATTGGAAATCTGATTCAGCTAGTTCAATTCTTTATTATGCGATAATTTCAAGTTTGTGCCATAGTCACTTTTCATCAACAATGCCATTATTATGTACCTCATTTTGGTTTAAAAGGGGGATGGTGGTTGGTTATTTGCTTCAAAATTGAATGTGAAAAATGCGAACGAACGAAAAAAAAGAGCTGAATATAGAAATGAAACTCTCTTCCTATGCAAATTCCCAATACGAAATATCTAAAATTGTGAATCGTCTATTTACGATGAAATACAAAAAAAACACACACATTTGTTGCTCCCGTCTTTTTTGTTCCCTCTCCTTATCGTTGCACAATTCCTCCGATTTGAACTATCTTCGTGTTCTGCTTTTTTTTCTGGCCGCAATACTTTACTATCGCCGCTCTTTTTTTTCATTCTCATCTGTTCATTGCAGTTGTAAATCCATTTCTTTTGCACGTCCTATAAATGTTTGTGTGTCATACAATATGCTTGCTCAATGCTCATCTAGCGCTCGTGCGCGCGCGCGCTCATACAGCCGATGTGGCAATTTGGTCTTTCATTTCTTCAATGCCAGAACAAATGGTTGGCTGTGCAAGGCGAATGAGGCGGATGCGCTCGCTAGCGCGACCGCTTATAGGCAAAATGTATGTGCTACGATGGTCTCAACGCCATATGTTCACCCATTCCCAATGTCGTTTCATTTTAAATGTAATTTGCCCACTATAATCTATTCTAATGTTTTGCATTCGAAGTATTTCTCACCATAAATTTTTCAACTGCTTGTTCTGTGGCTTCTCCAATACTTTTCCATTACACATGCTGTTAACATTGGTCGGTTTCTCATTCACTTTCCATTTACCGCTTTGCTTTCTGCATCTTTCGTTTTAGGCGCACTTTTTTTCATACTGCCATACATATTCATTCGTTTGTTCATTTCGGTGGTGCTCGCTCGCCATTGTGTTGATCACCATCTCTCCATTCGATTCTCTGTTGTTGTAGTTATGATTGCAGAAATGTGTGCATGTGTACGTGTGCCAGCGCCTCTACATGTGCATTGTATGCGCTGTGAAATGCAAACCAGTTCACACCGAACAAAATGACAGAGTTTAAAATTATCACCACAATTGAATTTCACTCGGAGATGTAATTGAGTGGAGTGTGTCTATTGGATTTTTGAGTTAGACTTTTTTTCTGGAATAACTTCATTACGACCTCTTTCACTAAAACGCGATACGATTCTACTTGATTATCTTTAGCATCGAAATTCCATGTGTTTAAACAAAAATCCATGTGAGTATAAAAACACTCCAAGTCTTAACGATCTCCACTTTTCATTCTATTCAATGATAACGCATAGAGAAACAGAAAAAAAAGGTGAATGGAATGGCCTCTTTTCATCTCTTCACAGTGAGAATGGACGTAGATATATGTATATGGGATTGAAGTTGTATGCAATTCTCGTTGAATGCGGCTAACGTGGCTTTCTTGACGATGGCACTACAATTCGCTGAGCCGAAACTGACACACAGAGAGAAAAAAACGACGATGACGCATGCAGGGCTAGTGTGCTTGGGCCATTCTCATCGCAAAACTTCAATGGGCCAATGCAAAATTGCGATTTTTAAGGGGAACAAATGGTCTAGTTGCCGTTTTGTCCAAAATTATAACATTCGAATGAATGGAATTGTAATTTTCGTTTTCGTTTCCATTTCGGTTTTGCTCAATCAGGTTATTCAATTCGTGAACAAAGACAACAATAACGGACCATGCTATGCACTTCATTCGATTGTTTTATTGATGCGATTTGTGGTCAAACATTTGTGTTGGTTATGCTCGTTTTTGTTACTTAATTAAATTTTTATTTTGTGCCATCCATTAGCCAATCTTACATGCATTTTCTGTTTATCGCAGTTATGAAAGATGCGCAACAGCCAACCACTTTTGCCGCCCTCACGGCAACAATTTTTGCGCTTCATATAAGCTCGTCGTCAATCTCGTCATCATTTTTTGACCGCAAATTCGGTAAGAGTTCAATGGAAGAGAGAGAAAAACTAGAATGGCGCAAACAAAATACTCCAATCGTACATATATGAGCACAATCAGGAACCCAATCAGAAGCCAAATTCAAATTATCTTTCGGCATGTTTCGTAATGTGATTACAGTTGAAAACAAACGATTCGTCTGAGCCTTCTTGTTACCAAAACAAGAAAGCTCATTGCACGACCATGAATACGAATTGCAGATCAATTTAAAAACCGATTTTCCGCAGCAAACACACACATACGGGAGAACGCCAACACATGTTCGATGTGGAAATCAAATGCTAAGTTAAAAGGTAACAGAAGTGCAAATTTTTTACGGAAAAATGCGCATATATTGTGAATATATTGATATTGATGGTATTGGTATGCAAAAAGAAGCGTAAAAAAACGATCCGTCGATGACAACCGAGCAACTGAGGCAGAAGACGACACGGAACTTTTATAAATACACTCAAGCCTCCCGCCCTCTCCCCATCTCGTAAAACATACATTATTCACCGGCGCAACAAAAATCGCTTATGGCCAAGCGAACAAGACCAATTTCAAAACTGGGGGTTGAATGAAGACAAGTAAATCTCCCCCAGCATATACAAAATTGTAAACAGGTTCAGCATCGATGCGCACGATTTTTTAATACCCATCATTCAAGCAAAGCAAATGCATGTGCTGTTTTGTATCGGAAAAATTGATTTTACATATGTAAATTCTTTCATCACAATTTAAATTCAAAACGTATCAAGTTGAATTGAGCTTTTTTTACTCCCATTTTTTGTTTCATCTACCACGAAGGATATCGTGGATTCCATTTCTTTTGTATTTTTACAACTGTAGTCAACCACTTTCGAATACCACGAATAGCAGACATTTAGACAGAAAAATTGAGCAAGGCAGAGGATGGGAAAATTCGATGAATTGAAAAGGGATGAATCTCTTTTTTCCAGTAGAATACGTTGCTTTTTTATGGAAAGTGAAAAAAGCTTGAAATGATGAACACAAATCAATTTCCATCAAAGTCGATATATCTTTGGAAAGCGTTGGAGAGAGAGAGAGAGAGAGAGAGAGAGCGCTTCTCAAAGTAGACTCAATTGGTCGCTACAGCTCAATTATGACTTTGTTTATTGCAAGAAATCAAACTAACTTCCTTCAACAGCAAATGATAACAAAGTTTAATGAGGGTTCTTCACAATCAATTGCAGACTTGAGTTCATTTAAACTGAACTATGGCTTTGGTTATGAACAATATGATATTTTCTCTTTGAAAATGAAACACAATAGAAATAAACAAAGTGAATTTATGATGAAGAAAGTAAAACGTTATATATGCAACCTCCCAAGACCAAAGTATCTCATTTTGTTTGAAGTGGAATCAAATGCACAATAATCATGATGATGTACACTTTTTTCATGTAATCGACCAACAGCGATGCAATATTGTACTCATTCCGATTACACAAGCCAGTAGTGTTTAATATAGCTGGAATAAGGAATAGGCTAACGTTAGCTTCGCCCAGTTGATTTGGTCCAAAACAGATTTTTTTTCTATACAGTAGTGTGCGTACGCACATGGTCGTATGATTTTCTCTCTTTTTCCTCTCGGCCAGCCATTTGAAACTTGGGATAAACATGTTGGTGTTTGCATTTTTTCGCTTCATTTCAACATGTTACGGTATTTGGAGAAAAACAATCCAAAATGCCACGCGGCATGCTACGGTGAACAAACACTAGGTACTATTATATTCATCAGGTACATGTATGTGCATGATTGTTTAACAACAAACGTTTGATACATTTATTCTTGAATTGGATCAATTCCGGTATATTAAAACACGATGCGATCTCAGGCAATCCCAGGCAGTGTTATTCCACCATAGAAAGCAGATGTGTAGTTGAAAAAAAAAAACGAAATAACCCTGGAATCGTTTGAATGAAGCATATGCAATACTCATCCTAGGCAGTTTTTTCGTTCATGGATTCTTTTATTTCGTCGCATACTATCGCGCTCCGGTCTC
>NW_022601467.1:7566339-7691581 GCF_009176505.1 Sitodiplosis mosellana | reverse complement strand
GTTAAATTGGTGGTATTTATGCGATTGAGTGTGGTGTGTGCAAGCGCCGCTATATTGGGCAAACGAAAAGAAGCATAGCGGTTCGATATAAAGAGCATTGCAGTTGTGCGAAAAAGAAGAAAATGAGAGAGTCTGCGTTTGCCAAACATGTAGTAGAGAGTGAGCACGGAAGCGATGAAAGTGACCATAGCATCGAACTGATTAAGAATGTCAATAGACAGAGCAGGCTCGATGCGTATGAGAGTTATTACATCGAGAGAGAGAGACAGCACCATTGAATGCGGAAAGCGAGAACATACAGTCCTGCTTATTTGCATTGATTTGATGCGGCGAACATTTTGTTGTTGCTGAGTCAGCTGTTTTTGCGGTGTGTTGGTGTGTTGTTTTTTCGTCTCACAAATCACCGGCAAAAATCGAGAGTCGTGTCAGTGCTGATGATGAACGCCCGTTGAGCGTTTCGAAATGCGCATTCACTTTAAGTAAGTACAATTGTGTATCTTTTGTGCTACAATAGCAAAAACAATAAGGTGATTTCAAACGAAATTTCGATTTTGTGTTTTCAAATGAATATGTTGTATGAAATTGGAACGGATATACTACCTACCGGTTTTTGAAAATAGATTTTTTTTCCACACAAGACTTCTGTGTGATGAGTTCAATGCCATGGTCGCAAACGTCAAATGCAACAAAAATGCTAAGCGCGATATGATTCAATGAATGCAAAAGACATATTCAAATGCTATCAGTCAATAGCAGCTATTTATTATTATTGAATATTGAGTGTTACATTTTTCATTGATTCACACATCTGCATCGAGAAAAGTGAGGCTAGCAAGTTTTTATTCCACATTTTCTAGACTGAAATAAAAGAGCTGCAATCGATGTCTTCAATGTGAGCTGAAATCAATGATATGAAATGTATCGAACCTGGTAAGGGAGACGGAAAAATTATATTGGGCTGTGTGCAATGTGAATTATTACATATCGATGAAGAGATTAATTCTCCATGGTTCAGTTAACAAAGGTCCAATTTGTATATTGGCATGTTGTGCAGAGTGATGTAAACAGTAAACAATTTATAGCATAGACACGAAGATGAAGATGAAGATGAAGGAATAAGGGATAGGGAGGTCAATATAAAGATCAGCCAAAACATGGAATCGAATGGACTCTCTCGACTGTAAGTATGTTCGGGGATATGTACCCGTGTGCAAATAAAGTGACTGACAGTCACTCAGTTGTATATAGCTGCAAATAACTAAAACTGGCTAAGTTGATTGAATTCAAAAATTTTGTATAGAAACAATCACTTTTAGTTATTCTTTCAGCCAGTCGTCTAATTTCGGACTTTTTGGCTACTAGATGACTATAACTGAAGTTGACTACAGTCGAATATTTTGTTTGAGATAATCACTTTTAGTCAGTAATAGTCAGCCAAAAAGTCCGAAATTAGGCGGCTGACTGGTCAGTCACAAATTTTTCACACGGGTATAATTTTGAAAAAAATGTATGAAACCGTTGTTGGTGTCGACTATTAAGTTGGAAGGTCCAATGTTAAATATGAAAATGGGATGCTTCGTTCTTTTTTATTTTTTTCTCTCTTTCTTTCTCTATCCCTGTTCCTGTCCCTCTCACTTTTTCATATTTTTTTATACTATTTTCTGTGTCTTTCTTCCCTCATCCATTATTGTTGCAGTTGTTGCTTTGTAGTCCGAGGCAACGTGGATACAAATAATAATAGGTGCACAAGAGAAAGAAAAGAAGTTGAAGAACGAACAAAAATGAGCGTACTGAAGAAGAAGCAAGAATCATTCAGCCGGAAGTTAAAGATAAAAAGCTGAACATGCATACTGTGGACAAACATTAGTACAACCACCGATAGCAGCAGCAGCAGCAGCATGCACACGAAGCAACCGAATAGACACTGAGTCAATGTTCTCTCCATCAAAATGTGGCGTGCATAAGTGAGAATGCCAGTGCGAATCAAGCAACAAAGCAAAATTGAAACGAAAGCAATATATGTGTCGTCATAGGGCACACAGAAGTTGAATAATGTACTGTGCCATACCATATACACATATATACCATCCAGCCATATCGACCATAAGAAATTTGCTGGGCCACTAAAGCGGCAATAGGGGGCGATAAAGCATTATTATGCCAACATAATGAAATAGTAATATGTTTTCACGATAAAAGCATCGCAAAATAGATGAAAAGCATCCGCCAAACACACCCACCCGCAACACAATCGGGTCTTATATTTCAACTGAAGCCAGAATATCGAGAAGAACCTACACACAGAGAGAAACGGAGAGAGAGGGAAAAAAGAGAATATAAACGACAAAAAAGAAAGATTATTATATTATATCCGTTGAAAATATGGTACATGTAATGTGATCAAGATGAGGTGGCAGTCGATGAACGATGACACAAAGAATAATAGCATAGAGAGCATGCCGAAAAACCAATAAGGGGGAAAAAAAACTCTCGCCCCAAAAATAACCTTATTGCACAAATAAAATTATGACGATCTAAAAAAAATATTGTTTCCATACATATCCATCGTTGGTTGGTGTTTTTTATTCGTGATATGCTTCCATTTTTTTTTTCATTTGACTTGATTTTTGTCCTTTTACTTTGTTTATTCAACTTTTGGCTGTTATCCCGTTGTCCAATTCTTCTGTTGTACGCTACTTTTTATTCATTTATCCATTCTTTTGATGTTCTTTTTTCGTGATTATGATTGCATAAGGCTTTGTGCGGCGGCTTTTTTTCTCTCCTTCACTTGGCACAATGGTGGGAATTTCATCAAAATGGAATGATGATAATTTGTATCATCTAATAAAGTTGAAGCGTGTTTTTTGTTCTATTCCAACATCCAGTATAATGCGCAAGCGATGGCTTTTCGCCCGGTTACTTTTGGCTTGGTGTGATGAGTGTTCAAGTTCATGCACTTCATAAAATGTCTAAGTGGAGAGAGATGGGGGCGTCATCATGCAAGTCAAGTGTGCCAGAAATGAAATTTTTGTAGGGTTTTTCATCTCATTTACCTATCGTCCGGATAGTAATTCTCCATCGGAATCGGTTCATAACGAAATGTGTGCAATTTAAAATGAATCATCATTTGTAGTGTTTGAATGAGAATATGTGTGTGTGTACGTGGCATTTTGCGTGTAGTTGTGATGGAAATAGCAAAGAAAGAAAACCTCAATTCGAATTAAATTCTAACATTGCTAGAAAATATGATTCCATTAAAGTGGGAGAGACAAGCGCACCGCGTGCCAAGTATATGCACAGCACCTCTGCTAAACTGGTATGTCATGCTATGAACAATGCAAAAGGAATAAAATGGCATAAAAGACAGCAATATTATTGTTTCCTACAACTTTCAATTTTCATGGATCTGTCATGCGTTTACTACATAGTTCTGGCGAAGTGAAAATGAAATAGAAAAATGAAAAATACCAAGCGAGTAGATGAGTTAGCAAATGGTATTATGATTGCTATTGCGTGGGGAAAATGACACGGTCCCTAGAAGAATTTTGCGATACATTGAGGTTTACGTCGATATTTCGCCGTAAAATAAAACCTTCCCGCGACATTCCGCATTGCGATAGGATTTTCAATGTACAGGTTTACGCAAAATCATTACGCCGACATATCTGCGACATATCGCATTGCGTAAATTTGTAAATTCGAATTGTATCCAACTTCATTACATTGAAAACATAATTTCAAATGGTTTTATTTAATCTTTTCATGTTGCTCATCGTTGCTAATAAGAAATAAGAACTTATTTAAAATAATTATTAAGGAGAATAATGAGCCATTGCAGCCTTTAAAAATACAACAAGCTGAATTCGAATGAAGTTGATCGCAGTTCATGCATTCTGTGACAACTATTGCGGAAGGCTGGAGATACGTTTGCGTAAACGTTGTCGCAAAATTCTTGTAGGGGGTAATCCATTTTACCGCGAATATTCCACTCGTGTGAATTTTGAATATCTTAAAATACCAACGAAAACATCCTGATTTTCCATTATTCACTGGTCTGCCTGCCATCTATTGCTACTGCTACTGCTGCTGCCTACCTCTCGGTTGCAATGCACATTGCCGATGAAGATGCAAAAATTCAGCGTTCACTTGCGTATAGATGTGTGCATAGAATCAAATCGGTATGCAAAACACTTAGAATGCATTGCTTTCAAGTGGATTAAAAATGCATTCGTTTGTTGTACGTTTGAAAATTTCGCAAAAAAATGATTTCAATTGTTTTTCCACAATCGTTCAACTCGATTGGGGCGTAGAATACAGGATTGAGGACACGAGAGAGAGAAAATGTATCACGAGGAAAGGAACAAACGCATACACCGGGAATTTTGCATAATCACCTCAACAATACATCGTCATTGAATTGCTTTTTTGGAAGGCAAAAACGAATTTGTGAAGCAGATAACACACTGTTTTCGTACACTGATGAACACATTCGTAAATGGACATTTCAATCATATCGAAATTGCATTGGCCGACCGATTGAAATTCCCAGTTCTAATTGGTATTTCAATTCTCAAACATAAACAAGCAAAAGGCAATTGGAAAATGAACAAAACAACTAAAACAGGAAAACTTTCAATGACGCAATTTACGAAATCTATGCTATTTTATTATTACGTTAACGTTGATTCTATTGCTGCTATAATGGGCAAAGAAAAGATTTCTATTTGATATAGGTATCGTAATGTGTTCTTTTCTGTACGGAAATTTTTTTTGGTGAAAGTTATTGTCATTCCGAAGGATATGTGTTTTTGGTCATAACACTTTTGTCATAGATGTCCATGGGCATCTCCAAAGAGGGATTCTCGATATTTTGATTTGGTGAATAGTTAGAGCGCTTAAACCAACTCCTTTGTAAATGACTATTTTTCAGTATCTTATAACCAAAGTCTTTGACAAAAAACACATACCTATTCCGAATCTTTTTAATGGAACTCTAATATGTGTGCGTTGTTCCATTGAAAATAACACCAAATAACTCATTCAGAAATGACGATGCGAATCTATATCTGAAAAGCGAAAAGTGCACAGTGCACAGCGAACAGATGATTTAAAAGCATTGAAAATCGTACATAGAAATATTTTAATGCCAACATTTGCCTGAGATGGATCACACAGAAGTGTATAAATGTTTCGTTCAATTTCGTTGTGCAATTTCTCTTGTTTGTATTGCACGTGTGCATTTCACATCAATCAGCAATTGTAAATGCAAACGAAAAGTCGCAATATTTCCATTTGAATGTGGCAAATGAAGCAGTCACACGACGATGACGACAAAAATAACAGTATGATGATGAAAACCGAAAGTTATGGAGGATCCTACGCAAAATACGTTAAGAATGGTACACACAATATACTTAAAATGCCCCCTTGTACCACCCTCCTATTCCAACGACCGAGAAAAAAACGAATAAACAAGAATTAGAAAAACAGTTTTTTCGTTTGAAAACCGAACACGAAAATGGAAAACTAAGGGAGACTTTTGGGCGAAAAGTATCAACAAAAACAAGAATAGCATAAAACAATTTCAAGCACACAATACAACGATCGTCGCATGCACGGCAGTGCCGTGGCTCAAATATCTGTGTGTACACAAAAATATATGAGTTATAGTCTCATTGAGTCGAGTGCTTGTTGAAAAAGCACTTACACCAAATAGTGTGCGGCAACAATTTAAATGAATAGTATTTAGTGAATTCATATGCATGAATGATGTGGCATACACACACACACACACACTTTAAATTTAAAATGTGTACATCAGCGTGCACAACATTCAACTCTCTCTTCCCCTCTCTATCTCTCTCTTTCTGTGCAGCAACAAGGAATTCCGTGAATTTGAGCAGCAAAAACGTTGATAATGGCTGCCATCAGATTTTCTCGTTACCTGAGAAAAAAACATTGCAATACAAATAGGTTTATATTCTATGTGAAAAAAATATGATTCTTATTAATTTGTATTGTTGAGCAAAATATGGGAACAACATTAAGTAAGCACAATTCATGAGGACCATTAAGAGTTGTTTTTAACAAAGTGTTTATTAGTGCATTTGTATGATTGTTTTCAGTATGATTCTGAAAAAAAAACTAACAGAGGAAAAAGTAGGCATGAGCTTTTAGCTCAGGCAAAGAGTTTTATATCTGCTATTGCAAAGAATCGTGCTTTTTGACAGATTTACTAAATTGAATGTTTTTAATTTCGCCCTCTGGTTGGTTATACTAATATCTAAATATTTTCCATATACAACACAGAGCGTCAGACGCTCAGCGTGTTGTATATGGGAAATATTAATACGCTCAAAGTCTTGTATCTATATACAACACGCTCCCTATGAGCGTAAAGTTTGACAGATACCATTGCCGACGTTAAAAGGGTTCGTTCTGTGTCCGTATTGAGCAATGAAATGTACTAAACACGTGATTGTATAGTACAATTGAACCATTGCGACGAACAAAATCCCTCAGAATATTTTAGTTTTGAAGTGCAACATAAAGTTTTTTTCATATGGAGTTGTTGTTGTAAACTCTATATAAAAAAAAATTCATGTTGCACTTTGAAACTAAAATATTCTGAGGGAATTTGTTTGTCGCAACGGTTCAATTATGAGTTGTATGGAAAAAATTCACTTCCTATTGAAAATGTGGGAATTAATGTCCACAAAGAGACAAAAGAATGATTTGCCATTTATTACTTTGTGCTAGTGTTTTTTTTTTTTTTTTTAAATATTCGGATTTTTTTTTAAACAAAGTTGCAACACTTGAAATTGGTCGTTCCGTGTTTTAAACTTGATGATGACAATTTTTTCACTCTTATGTTTTTGGCATTGTGCATGCAAAAAGTCGAAAAAACTGTGATTTCTTTTCCAAATTGTGTTTATGAATGGAAAAGTGATTTTGTATAAAATTGGATGAATAATAAATAAAATCTTCATCAGAACCGTGCGAGAAGATATAAGTATCACCAACCAGAAGCGACATTGGAAATATTCAATTCAGTACATCTGTCAAAAAGCACGAAAAGGTTTGAAACTCTTTCGAATTATTTCATCAAATAATCTATTTTTGTTTGTTGAAGGCATGAAATAATCATGAAAACCAAATCCAACACATATAGACTTGCAACCCTCTACGATCTAAATGATCAATTCACTCTATTGAGAACTGATTTTAGATCAATTTTTCAAAATTTGTAGGTTCTGGTGTGATATAGAGAAGGTCCTAAAACCATGTCAAATATTTTCGATAGCGCTGGGATTTTGCCGATTCTTGTAGTGTTTTCAATTATGGCATGGCACGTAATCAAAATTCCTTCAAAAATTCGTTGCATTCACTTAAAAAGTGAACAAGATTCATATTGTACACAATTTACAAGTAATTAATTCCATACACAAAAATAAAGCAAGCGCAAAAGAAAATAGACAGTGTCACATAGCCGTGTTATTGTTATCCTTCTCCGTCTTGGAAATTCATGTTTGTATGCATAAATTTTCTGTATTCATTTAATCTCATTCAGCTTAACGCTAGTGTGCTAAGCTGTAAGTTTAAGATGACGCATGAATCTCGGCTATTTTGTTTGCGCATGAATGCAATTAAGGAAACTATTATTTTGTTTTCTTTGCATGGAATTTGGCATTGCACGTAAGTGAGCGTGTAAATTATGAATTTGTAAGTGGAAAAGTTTTGTATGTGAATCTCGATGTGAGCGACGGAAGGAAATAAGTGCAACAGACATCGTACTTGGTTCAGTGCATGCATCGAATTGGTAAAAATTGCAACGTAAAATTGTATAGCAGAAATAAAACAAAACGGTGCACAACTCGTGGATAAAATAAAAACAACGTTTTTTTCTTTTATTTTGCTTTGACTGAATAATAATTGGTTTCGAAAAAAGCTTGATGCATCGTGCCATAATGCTTTATGGAGATAGCGAAAGGATTTCAACTCCCTGAATCCAATGACTGTGTGTTTATTTGTTCATTTTGAGTGCGGGCCATTGTTTGCGCTGACACATTTTTTGTCTCATCTAATGACGCTGTTGCCATTTGCACACATGCCGAGAAAGAGAAAAAAGTGTTCATATTGAGCGCGTATGATGTGTACATTTCATTGGAAAAATCAATAAAGGTATTTTGCCTCGTGAAAATATTCACGTGTGAAAATGCCATCACAAAATCATTCAAATACAATAGAAGACTCGACAACAATAAACTGACTGATATATTGGTGCATCATTCTCGAATTGAAGTCATGTTGCGTAAAATACTATATCATCACTGGCACAGGCATACACACTATACACGCATACATCATACACCCATCGTCATGCAAACCCATTTACAGTGTCTGTATTATTCGTTCCATTGACATTTTCAGAAGAATTGACCAGAAAAAACTTGAATTCAATGGAGAAAATGGGAGAGAGAAAAAATCGAAACATTCCAGGGCGTAAACGATAAAAGGCCACTGACGAATACTAAAGTATGAAATTGCATTATTTCACATCGAACCGAAAGGAATTCCCACAAAAATGCTTGACTGCGTTGGTTTTTTTTTAGGTCAATGCTTCCCCATTTCCGTTGCTTAATCTTCCTTGCTGCCAAAATACAATTTCTGGAGATTTCCCATTTTTATTTCTGCTACTTTTTTCCCCTACTTTAACCAACAGGCAAGTTCGTGATACAGGAGTCGAAACAGAAATAAAATTAAACACCATTGAAACCTGCTATTGTATTAAAGTCTTTCGAATAAAACTGGTGAAGTTCCATTGAATAGGTAGTAACATTCAATTGAATATGCTGAATACGGAATTTTCTCACACGAATAGTTTTCAATGCTGACTGCAGCTGGTAATTTGATTGGACAACGTCCATACAACAATACTTTCTATCTCGAGAGAGGGAACGAGTGATTCCCATAAAAGGTAGTTTTGCACTCTGCATGCGCATAGTCCAGCACTTGTCACTCCGGAGGGTACCTGTTTTCGCACAAATCAGCTTCTTGAACGTTTGACTACAATTTTTTTTCTAGAAGTTGACAATTCCCAACACTTTTGACTGATGAGCCATAAAATGCATGTTTCTTATTTCCTTGACGCATTACATCAACCTGAAACTTTTAAAACGTTTTACCTACATTGCACATATGAAAGCTACATTTCCGACTTTAAAACGGTTGAAACGGAAGGAAAATTGTTGGTAAAATCCAAATCACCAATGAAGAGTTGCTCATGCTTAACTTTCATGTGCTGCGTCATTTGTTATACATATTTTATTTTTCGGATTTTTCCCAAAACTCTAGAAGTCAACTACCAGAAATTTGTTGAATAAGAAAAATCCCCGGTAAGAAAACATATATTACATATAAAATCTTACGTTGTATACCCTCGTGCATATCTCATTGCTATGTATTTCGAGATTAAATTATAAATTAAGAGCATCGTGATTTAGTATATACTCTTGAAAATTAATAGGCGATAGGTATCGCCATGAAAATTGGAGAAAACATCCCAGTCAAGAACTTTGACGACTTTTTTTATTTTTTGTTTATATGGAAACATGGAAACCGCGAAATTGGTAAGGAAGAAATAATCAAGTCATATGATTTACTGATAAGAATGAAGTCATTTGCCAATCTGAGATTTCTTAACTGTAATAGTTGACTAATCGAATATAAATAGAATGAAGCACTTCGAAATTCCAATCAAAAACGATCAATCAGAATATGTGACAAAGATACGATGAAAAATTGTAATGTTTGTGAAATGAGATTCATTTAGTTCCCATGCAAAAGTAGCCATCGGAGTGCGCGTTCTGTTCGCGTTACGTTAAGTAACATCGATGTATTGGTGACTTATAACGAATGTCGTGTATCACACCACCCGATATACCGCTGTACTCCTTTTATGTTAGCGCAGTTGTATGTGTACGCCTTAACGTAACGCGAACAGAATGCGCACTCTAACGGCTACTTTTGCATGAGTTATGAATGAATTCGGACAAATATTATCTTCAGTTACTTCTTGTAAACTAAAAGCTATTGTCAGTTCTATTCATCTATCGGAAGAATCTTTTTGATAGGATATTTTTCAAGTGCTTTTCGTAGATACATTTTATATCCACTATCGACCCGTAATACGTTCTCCTTTTGATTTGTTTCTCATCGTGGGTCAATAACACCATGAAACATTCCAAAACCATACAAATATCAGTCTAATCACATCAATTTGATAATAATATTGTATTGACATGGAAATTCAATCAAATTCACCGATCAACGATAAATTATTGCCATCGAAATAATTTGCGAGCATCCTCTTTGCAAAAAGATAACGAAGTCAATGAAAATGGTTCGGATGCTCATTGAAATTTTATTGCCAATTCATGTGTGTCATGTGCTGTTCGAAAATAATTCCACTTGTGTTGTTCAAAAATCCGATGTTTTTTACATGGAAATCAATTGCAGTGCAAATAATCCAAATTGTAGGTTTGTTCCAATCAAAGTTTTTACGCCTGCATGCACAAGCACATTTATGGTTGATTTCAACATTTCTTTTTTATAATTGGTTTTACCTCCGGTTATGATTTTAACTACAGAAATTGGAGAGAATAAAATATATATAGAGAAAAAAAAATGCTTTTTATCGAAACCTATTCTGCGTGTCATTCACGAGGCAATCATTTCTGTTATTTTCTACGTGCAACTGTGTATGTCTGAATGGGTGCCTGGAGTCGTGTTAAAACGCGTGTATATCAACGAAAAAATGTGGATTGCCAAACAAATTAAACAAATCGATGTTGAATTTATGATTGGCGAAAAAAGGACAAAGAAATAATGGCATTTTTATATCATTTTCGAGTGACCAAAAAAGGATGCACTTTTCAGAGCGTGTTATGAGCTGATGTCAATAGCACTAACTAACGTCAGTTGCTGATATCAGCTGCTGACGAGTATGCGTTGCGTTGTTTTAACGCAATTTTCAGTATAAAAACGAAATATCCTACAAACATACCAATGGCAAGATTGAACTTACCAATGGGAAGATTGCTGCAAATGCGTTAAAACAACGCAACGCATACTCATCAGCAGCTGATGTTGGTTAGTGCTGGTGACATCAGCTCAAAACATGCTCTCACTTTTCGAATGGCATATTGTTGAAAGTGTAATACATAGACAAATCGTGGGAAACCAGACGAAAAAATTACAGCAAACATACAAAAAAAATAGATACGAGTTTATGGACTAAACATTGTCCAAAAGCATCGATATTTTGAGCAACAAAAATGATGGGGAAAAAGGCCACCCAAGTGCATCGAACATTACAATAATAAAGCCGACGATTATTTCTTGTATTCGTTAGGCTACAAATACAGATTCCATTTCCAACAGTTGGCTAAAACCATTTAAGCCATTTTTGTCACCGTAAGCAATTGCGACAATGGCAGTAACAGGAGCAGCAGCAAAAAAAGCCATTTTGTTTTTAATTTGCACATTTTTTGGCTTGGCATTGCCATCTTGTGCATTTTATCTGCATGGCCGGTGAATCGCTTGAAAAATGAGTTGAAATATCAAAAACATCAGCATCATTGCCGCTTCTACAATATTTAAATGTATAGATAATATTCATGAATATACACGAAATTCCTTTAGCCAAAGCTCCGTTACGGCCTCCTGCTATAAGAGCATAACAGTCCAAATTGTGCCGAAAAAGAGCGAGTGAGGGACAGGAGAGAGTGAGAGCGTAGAATTTCGGCCATAGACATGCTGTGAGACCAATATACAGTCGCAAGCAAGTCAACAGACCGAGACACACAAAAAATGAACGTGTGTCGAGTTGTGCTGTGCTATGCTGTTCATGTGGTATGAAAAACGCAAAATTGTATACATGTTGTCATTTTATGATGGAAACATTTTCGTTTTGCGTGTTCTTTGTTGGACATGCACAATAATAACATAATATGCTGACACGGATAATTGGTTTTTAATGGAAAATTTTACTCGCCGTGTATGTGTATATGTATGCACCGTGCATGTGCGTTTCCCTGACTAGTTTCGTTGTTGAATAACATGCAGACGAAGTTAACGTACGAAGTACACACCGTCAAATGTATATATATATATATATATATAGGTATGAATAGAAAATCAAATGTGGAATATAATTTCGTGTCAGTTAAGCTGCATGTGGGCCAAATCAGAGAAAGAGAGAGTAAGTGTATTGTGTTGGTGCCTCTTCCTTGAATTGGGATATGTTTATGCACCGCAATACTTGAACTACTTGAAACTATCGCCTGTTCGTCATATTTGCCCTGCTAGCGTTTCTTTTAAATTGATCACTTTGCATAGTATGGGTGAGTGAGTACCTGTGAGTGATGTGGTTGCTGTTGTCGTTTTCATTCTTTTTCTCTCTACCCTGCCTGCTTGAACTTTGACTCTTTTCATCTGCTTCCTATTTGAAACTTTTTTCCGCCACTCTTTTCCGGAAATTTGCCTTTGTTTTTCATTGCCATATTTTCGCCTGAGTTTTTTTCTCTCGCTCAGTCACTTTATCAAATGAAATTCAATAACATGTTTTACATCGAACGTAACAAACAAGTTGATAGCTTTCATTTGTAAATGAGTGCCTGCTGAATGGGAGTTTATGTTATGCATATATGTATATGCTATGCCAATGTTATGTATGAGTTTGTTATTGTTACAGTTATGTTTTCGATTTTTATTGTTGTTGTTTGTAGCTCCAATTTTATTTTCATCGCTCGTGTATTGGTACTGTTGCGGTTGTTGAATTTTGTTAACGGATAATTGAAGCATTGCACTTACTGCCTTGTTTGCAACAGTTAATTGAATTTAAATGAAGCGATTTGGATGGAATGGTGGAACAAGCATAACTTATATACAGAACGAGGGGGAAGGAGAGAGGGAGGAGTGAATAAAAAAATGTAATTATAATCGTCACACATTTTTGAATAAATTTCATCACTTTTCGTCATAATTTGTTTTAATTGAACCGAACAATCACGGATTCAATGGAAAAATTGCAGTCGCTTCAGGTCGATTTAATTGCACCTTTTCAAAGTTGTGTTGCTTCCAACAACGCACACCAACAGAATGATCAGTATTCTATTCGGTGCGTTTGCACTACAAGGATAAAGTGCATTTGCAACATTTTCACTTGCTT
The DNA here is from genome assembly GCF_009176505.1 of Sitodiplosis mosellana. Classification (NCBI taxonomy): domain Eukaryota; kingdom Metazoa; phylum Arthropoda; class Insecta; order Diptera; family Cecidomyiidae; genus Sitodiplosis; species Sitodiplosis mosellana. The sequence continues at coordinate 7,678,350 of NW_022601467.1, read as the reverse complement.
TGATACTATGTTTGTGTGTGTGCCCAATGAGTGAATCAGTTTGCTTGAGAGGTGCAACTCATACTGCGTTAATTGCTATAGAGTTTGATGTTTCGTTTGTATTTGGAAATTTGAAACACTAGCGCTGCAGTAGAAACAATGTGATTGATATTTAGCCAAAAGAAGAACTAACGAGAAACACAAGAACAATAACATTCATTTGAAACATCAAGATCCGAATGGAATGCACACAGTATGGTGCAACCATTCTTAGCTTTGAGGCCAGAGCACGCTTGTGAAAATTTTAATGAAAGAAAACAAAAATTAAAATGCGTTGAGCAAATGAAATCAGCGAAAAGGAGTGGCAGTGAATGGGATGGCTCAATGTAGTGATCATATATGGCGCTGTAACTCCCTTCACAGCAAGGAAACCATTCTGAAAATTTAATGGTAGCTTAAAGACGACGAAACAAGACTTTCAGCCAATTTTGAGCGATATCTCGTGGAGGCAAATTGAGTTATTATCAAAAATGTCACCAATCATGGAACAAACTCAAGAAGTGATGACCAACAAGAGACAAAAAATGTTAGTAGCAAGGGAGTTGACCTGTTCAGTCCAAGTCTTCAGGAAATCAACATATTGAGAATCCCTATTCCCAAATCAAAGGAAATGTGATTTTCTACCGATCTAGACACTAACATTACCTACTAAAACCCATATGGTCGACCAATGTCACCTAGAATGGAACAAATGAAGAAATTTTAAAAGAATGACTTTTCTGACCACATATGGCGCTGTAACTCCTTTCAGTAATGGCGCTGTAAATTATTGCGAAACCAATTTATAGTTTTAATGAGATTAAATTCAAAACTTTTTCTTCTTTGACAACTTAAGTGCTTGTCTCTGTTAACGCTGCACAATTTATTTTTGTTCTACATATATAAAATGGTTGGCATGTTTGGATGGTGTTGGGTCAACAAGCGCACCACCTTTATGACAAATAAAAGTACGGCATTTTGCATTTGCAATGGCTGCTGGCCCAAACGGAAAAGACACTTTTGCATTTTGAACACGGACAGCAGCAACAGAGAGACACACATACATAGAGGTAGAACTAGAGACACATTCGAGGTGTAGGAGGGCGATGAGAGTAAAACAAGACCGCAGAGCTTCGCTTCGCTTCGCTCTGCGTTCTTGACTTTCTAGTTACTTAATCTATTTTGTTGTTTCACAACAAACTATTTTTTGGCGCACTACATGAAATGTATTTCATCAAAGTAACTTTGAAGTAATATATTTATTTGCAAAATGAATGACAAGACCTTGGTTTCATTTCTTTTTTAAAATAAACTGCCTTTGGTTTAAATTAAATAAATAATATGAGCATAAAATTCAAATTCACCATAATTTGTTTCATCACTCAAAAAGTATTAAGAAAAAAAAAGCAGATTAGTGGCTTTACATTTCATGTAGTACCAAAAATGGCAAGAAGTTGCGACAAAAAACGAATATAATAGAAATAATTATACACACAAATTGTCATGCAGAGTCTCCGTCTAGACAGCATCAATGTTTGATCATACGCAACGGGAAAAGCAGACGAGGAATAGAAATATGCTTGTGAAAATGTCGAAGGGTTCTAACTGTGATATGATCGGCACATGAGCACCATCTCTACTGATTGCCATTATTGCAATGTAAACGAATAGAATATCTACTTCTTCTTCTTTTTCTCAAAATCAATTGCATACGACTGATGGTAACTCTCCGTAATCATTAGAGGTGGCGCTACTTATGCGCATCAATTGACTTTTGCATTGGCTCTTATGTACTGTGCGTGTCTTTTGGAAAATGTGCAGTTGTTCGGTGTCGTGTCGGATGCTTGGGTCGTTTCGATATGCGGTTGAATTTCGATATGTCACTCACTTGCGAACAATCTCCAATGAAATGCGTATTACAAACAAACACTTATAGCACATTTCACAGTGTCGTAAGCCTTTATCCTTGCACTGGTGATGCATTTTGTTCACAGTATTATGGGCAAACGAGTGCTATTTTAGCGGTGATAAGGCAACAACGTTAGAATATAAATTCTAATTAAGCAATGGTATACGGTTTGGTTATTGTGTGTGTGTGTGTGTGTGTGTTTGTGTGTGTGTATGCACTTTTTCATTGCACCGCTCACATGCTGGCTGTTATGTTCAATAGGCACAAAATATTAGTGTTTTTCTGATTTTATTTTCTTTAGATAGAAAACACAATTCATCCATTACATATGTCTGTAATGATATTGAGACACTATCAATCCAAATTAATGATGATCTTAAAAAAATAAGTGAGTGATTTAAGAACGATCTCCTTGTGCTAAATGGTGGAAAAACCAAACTTTCATTTTTCAATTTAATGAGATCAGCAGCAAATAACTTGGGGGATATTTACTTGAACAACTCAAAAGTCGAAGAAGTAAATGAAATGAAATATCTTGGGCTGTATATTGATGCAAATCTGACTTGAAACTCGCATGTTGATCATGTTATAAAAAGAGTCAAACCCTATATTAGTGTATTCAGAAGAATCGCATACATGTGCAATGACCGTGTTAAGAAAATACTGTACTTCTCTTTCTTTCACTCACACATTATATACCTTTTAACTATCTGGAGTGGTACAAGTAATCATAACATTAAAAAAATTAAAACTTTGCAAAATAAATGCATAAGAAACCTTTTCTATAATAAATATCGATCGGGAGTTATTAGAACAAGCGATTTTTATAAGGAACATGAGATAATTGATTTTGAACATCTAATTGAACTCGAACAAAAAATTAACTTGCACAAAATCAAAACAAAGAAATTAAAAGCAGACATAAAAATTGAGTTTAACCATGAATTTCATGAACACAATACAAGATATACAAGAAACATGCGTAAAATCAAAACAAAAAATAAATGGGGGGAAAAATCGATTATTAGATTTAATAGATGCATTCATAAATACAATAGTTTATCATCCCCATTAAAGAATGAAAAAAATGTAATAAAATTTAAGAACAAAATTAGAAAATTAATATTAGAGAAACAATTTCAAATCAAATGAAAATAATTTAGTAAATTGAGACTGCATATCACTAGTATATTCTAAATTTTAAATGTAAACATAGTTTTTAAGGGCATACATGTATGTAAATAACATCATTTGCGGAATAAATAAATAAATAAATAAACAAAACCCACATTATGCGAATTGGCCACGAAAGACAGTCCTCAATTTTCAATTGCATGCCATAAATTTAGTGTATGTAATGCACAAGCGCTTTACATCAGACGTGTGCAAAGTTGCAAATTCTTTCTGCTAGATGGAGGTCCGAATTTGCTAAAAAAAAAAATAGAGGAAGAGGTCGCGTAAATTCCATCGTGTCTATTGTAACACCCTGAAAATGCTTGGATGAAGGTCTAGATTTCGAAATTCTTGACCCGGGGTAGAACCGAAAAATCTCATCCCCTTGCCCACGTCTGGCTTGAATGCATTCCAAACGCGAAATAAATGGCAAAAACGTCAATACGCTGATAAAATGAGCCTGCACAGCAGTGAGGGAGATGCGACGACGGTGACGAACAGAAATATAAGTAAAATTCAATTAAAATGGCATAAAATGTGCCATTTTGCCTTAAATGTAATTGCATTTTCTTTTCTAATTTCTCGACGCTTTATTTCTAGGAAGAAATTGTTTCGATGCGTTGTTGTTGCTGCGACACCGATGAAATGCAACTGCAGAAAGAAAATGTCAACAAAACTTTTGTCGCTATTTGTTGTTGCCATTGATGCATCTGGGGCGCCTGTTTTGTTAAATACTTTATTTCCATTAGCAAAACGAAATGATTGAAATTCTCCCCCACACTTTTGCAATGCTCAAATCGAGAGTTCAAACTAAGAGCGTCACAGATAGTCGATACACCTTAGACGAACCGAAATAAAATTCCGTGTGAGATTTTTGGTGGGTACAAACGAACATGGCGAATGCCATATTATTTAAATGGCGAATAGCGTGAAATTTATATGGCCGAAAGAGTGCAGTCCGAGCGAAAAATTGTGGTAATTTGAAAAGAACAAAAATAAATCAAAAGTACAAATGAAAAGCATTGTTCGACTTGGTGGAGAGAGAAAAATGATGAGAGCATAAATAAAAATAGCGAAAATGTTTTATTACATCCATTACGATACTTGCTGCATACACAATTTTAAACGCTATGAATGAAAGCTGGGAGAACGATTTAAATCAACGATTGTTTCGTTCGCTCTTTTCCACGAGCTTCATTTCTTCCATCATCTCTGGACAAATATTTATACGATTTAACATACCGTTGCATCTTGAGCGAGATCTTTTGCATCTTGAGCGATGCACATACTGAAGACAACAGCACCAACAAGATGCAAGAGGCGAAAGCATGAAAGCGGTCGTCTATTGAGAGAGAGAGAGAGAGAGAGAGCTCAGCAGTTCTAATAATAATAAAATGTAGTTCACATTCGTATAAAATTTGTACGATAAAAATCGGACGAGTTGGAATTTGCTTCTTTCCTGCTATCGTTCCGTTTGGGAGAAGAAAAAAAAACACATTTGTTCGGTCGAATGCAGCACAATGAAGACATGAACAATACAATTGACATACCAACATACACGCTCTCGCCCCTTTCCTTCTCGGCCGCACACACATACACACACAAACACAACATATGAAACTTGCAATGAACCATGAGTGCAACGGCAAAAATAGGAAATGCATAAAACTGAAATTATAGCATCAATAACGATAACAACATACCAATCCCCAACAATTGGCACGCCATGCGGAGCAGCATGAAGGAATTTTTCGAATTCACGCCGTAATAAATTTTGAAACGAAAAATAAATTAATGACAATGGTGAATGATTGAGAACTAATGTTATGTTAATGTCTGTTGAAACGTGGATGCAGTCCGCATATATGTGGCATGGAACTGAACCAAGATTTATGAATATCAAAAGCAATTCATCATTAAAAATTGTATGAGTTTATCGTGTTGAGACGATGATGACGGCGTGACGGCAGCAGCGGCACTGAAATCGCAACGGACCCTCACCACACACATCAAACTTCTTTGCAAATATTGAAAGAAAAAAATATCTGGCATTTTCATTCTCATCGGAGTGAAATGAAGAACGGTGGCTTTCAAAATGCAACCGAGCTACCCGATATGAAGTGTAATTGCTTGTTGAGATTGAAATGAACGTATCATTTGGAGCACAAGTTGGTAATGGAAACCGAAACGTCCTGAAAACTTCATCACCAACCAACGAAATAACAGAAGATCATCAACTGCAATCATTCAACGTCAGACATAACACATTTACTCACAGTGCATCGCATCATTTTCATTTGAATTATGAACATATTTGAAGATTGGCAGAGGAAATGAACCACTTTGTTCAGACCTTGCGTCTCTTCGGAATTTCACTATTTTTTGAGGCCAAATAACAATTCATCATATTGTTCACATTTGGAATTAGATGTGTCAATCGAACGACAATCTCATCTATGCTGTCCTTTCCAAACACCGCCTCTGCGTACAAGTGTCAACATAACAAATCAAAACAATAAATAAATGATTAACATTTTCCCTTCGAGGATAGGCTGTCTTGACTTGAAGTCGTGAAGAATTCAAACGTCCGAATAGTTCATGAATATTAATTTGCTGGATTAAATGAATACTTCACGCAATTTTTAGCCATGAAAACATATAATTTTCATGTTCTTTTTCGCCATTAACATGGCAATTCAAGGGTCAAATGATTTCCAGCGGAAGAGTAAAAAAGAAGGAAACATATTTGTTCCTTACGCATGGTTAAAACAATTGTTATTGCTTTTAAGCCGTTATTCTTGTTAGGCTGCCAATTCAAATGAATACATCCATTGCTCCCTCTCTCTCTCTCGCACATTCTCTGAAAAGTGACTGCTCAGTTGTAACATAATATGCAAAACTCCTGCTATTGTAGAATCGTACTCGCTTGTGAAATTTAATGAATGGATATGTATAATAAAAAAAACAAATTTCAAAATGATTCGTTTCGTGTATGTTTCGCGAGAAGGAGGATAACATGTATGAATGAAATACATCAGCATATGGTATTTTTTACAGGCTTCGTTTTTGAAATTGTAAACGACGTGGCACACAAAGTGGAGAAAGAACATCCCAGTCAGATTAGTAGCAAGTTTATTTGTGGCAAAGTGGAAAATTCGACATTATACGAATGGGGGCAAACAAGCAGAGCCTGTTCTAACCATTTGACATTTTCGATCCAATTTTGTACAGCCAGGTCGGATTTGGTGTAAGCACGTTCAAATTTAACTTTACGTTTGCTTCGTTTTGCGACTGGACCGTAGAACACCATAGTGTAGTAAATTCCAAAATATGGATTACACGCGTATACATTTATACTTGGATCCTTTGCATCAATAATTTTTTTTTCATATCCAAAGTGGTCACTGAAAGACAGGTTACAATAGAAAAAAAGCTGCTTTAAAACTGTTTGTAAAATGCACGCAACGAACCTTTTGAACCATGGTGTGTGCGATTGTGCTGTATATAACTGTGGGTTTGCATTCATTTCGCATGGATTTATTTTCTTTTGAGTTTTTATTCTTCTTTGTTGATCATAAATTGTTTTTGCTTGTTTCTCTTGCGAGGTGGGCGAGTGTGTGTGTGTGTGTGCTTGTTGTGCGCGAAAATTTAAACTTATTAAAAGTTGCCACCAGTATGTTTGTTTCTCACTTTTTTCCCTGTGTTTTGCCCAACTACACCACCACCACCAACAAGACCGCCAACAATAAAAATAGAAATCTTTTTTCGCTTTGACGGTAATATTTCATAAAACTCAATTCAACCGTTCCATATGGTTGTTTTTTGTTACCGCCGCTGCTTTCTTTTCGCCATATGTATCCTACAATCCGTACAAGACATTCACATGTGGAATTTCATACAATTGACTTTTGACACGAACTCACCGCTTTTCTTTTCCGCTTGTCGAGTCACTGCTTTGAATGCTGCGCGGCCTGGATAGAATACTCTGAATGGTTTATACACGAATGAATGTTACCAGAAGAAGAAGAAAATGAAACGGATTGAATTTATTTGCAAGAAGAGACAAAAAAGGACGATTTCCGTGTTTTATTTCCCTTCGTCTTTTTCGAATTCATTCATTGAAAATAGTAGCTCCACGATGACGATGACGAAGAAAAAAGTATGCATGTATTGGATTGGATTTTAAAGTCGTAGTGCAATACCAAAATGATCAAATAAATGATGGATGATGACAGTTGTGACGACAACTAAAACGGGGGAAAAAAACGTGAACCAACAGCTAATACCAACAATCGGATATTTATGATAAAACAAGTGATAAGAGCATGAAATTTTCATTATTACGAAACTCATGAATTCCAACCGAAATGTATGAATTAAGAACATTCCAATTGCAATTAGTTCCGTGCATTCAAAGTATGCACGGTTTGTTGTGTACACACGGATATTTTACTGTTCGCGAACATTAGCATGAAAAGCTCTTGGAACATGCTTTATTATCGAATGGTAAACTATCCATCATCGGTGGCAACGGCGGTGGCAACGATAACAGTAGCTCATTTCTGAAGTGTTGATATGTATTGTTTTGCCGCTTTTGTTGTGGTACGAATGTTAGCAAAGTGAAATCATAGACAGGTATAATAACACAACTTATAATCGCATAGATTGAACGATAGCAGGTGGCAAAATATTAGGTGAATCGTGTTCAAAATATTAGAGAGAGAGAGAGAGAGAGCTAGGGAGAGGAAAAACATGTTGTTTAAATTTATGTTTGGGTCCAACCATAAATTTACTAATATTTATGTTGATTACGGCTGTTGTTACCAACAATTTTCATTTCATTTTCGATTTTTTTTCCAGCTTCTTGTCGAAAAAATTCTTTGAACGGGTTATTAAACGAAAAAATGCATACAGAGTTTTAATTTATGATTTTGATTTTTGATCAGTTTCAGTTCATTAACAGTGAAACTGAAATTCCGTAAAACAAATAAAAACAATCGAGTGTGAGAACCATTGGAAAAATCTGTTTCAAGTTAGAATGAATGTGCATTTTTTTTTCTAGAGAAAATGTGAACTTTCTGAAAAAAAATTCTTTGTTCCATTTATGGTACCAGCCAATATTTTCTTCATAACCCCTAGTGCTGGGTTACCAAGAGTCTCACAATAATAACATAGAACGATTATGATGTCCTATTTCGCGAACAAATGATGGGGCATATCAACTGTTACACATTCATTTTGAAATACCAAAAATGACTTGAAATTTTCGCATAATTTTACATTCCATAACCGTATCGCAAGAAAAAAAAAACGGTTTTCATTTTTTGTCCACGAAGTGAAACGAAAATGCGTGCAACTGCTGAACTGTTTGTGAATCAAGAATTGGCGTTGTATTCCCTTGGGCTGAATGGAAGGCATGCATCACACTTCCGTGGTGCTTCTAATCAATTTAATGAAGAATTTCCAATCCCGTATGGGAAAATTTATTTGGGACATTTTGACTGACTAAAAAGTGATTGTCTAAAACAAAATAAGTAACTGCAGTTGACTTTAATCAGAAATCACTCTTAGTCAAAATGTCCCAAATTGGTCGACTGACTGAAAGAATAACTAAACGTGATTGTCTCCATACAAAACGCATGATTTCAATCAACTTAGCCAGTTTTAGTTGTGTACGACTACATACAGTTACATAAAAATGAGTGACTGTTAGTCATTTTATTTGCACACGGGATTGCATGTATTGGACTGAAATGTCAGAGTGGGAGAGATAGCGAAAACAAAATACTTCAAATACCCACTAAAACACCACTGCCAAAAAATGAAGCGAAGAGAAAGAAAAAAAGTGAAGCGAAGAAAAATCCCACACTTCGCCCACATTAATAGACGTTACAGAAGAGCTTACATTCTGCATACATGCAATGGAATATAATAATAATAATAATAATAATCGTGGGCAAAAAAGATATACACAATTCGAATTTTCAACCCGCATTTCAACATATAGAAAACACTCACTCAGGATTTCCATAATATTTACATAAAACTTCAATAACTCAGTATACCGAATTTCATGACATGCACGCCAGAATTCAGCACGAATACGAACAGCAGAAGAATGAGAGAGAGAGAGAGAGTGTGTATGTGAACATTTGCGAGTGTGTGTGTGTGTGTGTGTATGTTGAAGAGCCAAGTGCAAAAGAAGTGCGCCAAGAGACAAAGAAGCCACCACAAAAACGAAAATAGTCGGAATAAGGAAACACTGGAATCTGTTTTTCCAACAATCTTCTTCCGCATCGCATATAATAACCCCATCCGCATGTTCGAATAATAAGTAGATTCGATATTAAAAACATTACTACTTTGTTTTGCGCTACAGTTTCCTTTTTCCGACCCTCTGTCTCTTTCTCTCTCTCTCTCTCTCTTACTCACTCTGCTTTATAGCGTTTCGCATGTTTTTTTTTCTGTTTGCTTCGTTGTTGCTGTTGCTGTTGCTGTTGCTCCCATTTCAAATATCATCATCATCATCATCGCTTTGCGTGTCATACGGACACACAAACATTGGAAATTACTTCCGAACATTCGGAGTATGTTGCATCGCATGTATTCGTTCGTTCGTTTACTAAAAATGATTCGACTGTACGGTGTATGCACGCTTCACAAGCTGCCAACCGCCAAAATCAACTAAGTGTAGATACGGTATGTTATGGTATATGGCATTTCAACATAGTATTTCATGTGATTTCCCTGAACTCCGAACCCGAACCCGAACCGATTATGCTTGAAATGAAATTGCGATGTTAGTGAAATATGTTGCCCATTGAAATGACAAAGGTAAAAAGAAATACATCGAAATGTTAAACCCTACAGATAAGAAATTACTGAATCAAGTGCAGACGTGCGCAAAAATAATAACAATAATGAATAGATACCAGGCACACCTCATCACACTTTTTTAATTATCAACATTAAAAAGTTCAATTTGTCATAAAATCTCATCAGGATCATTGGCTTAAAAATGTTATTTTAATTTTGTGGTTCTTGATGCGAAAACTTCCATTATTATTTTATCGGTACTGGTGATATCAAATCAAGTTGTACATGGTTCGTGCATTTAAATGGTTTCAAAAGCAAGTGAACGGAAAGCCAGAGTCTTTAATCCCTTGAAGTAAGTTTCGATCACATCGACCATAGAATGTAGTGAAGCTTAGCATTGCCCTTTTCTCATTTTCTTCTGCTTCTTCTTTTTCCTTTTTATTGTCATAAAATATCATCTCATTTGAACTTTTCCGACGCAAGCCAACCAACGAAGAACGAAAGCAACGACAAAAAACACACACACGAATGTTCGTTATTCCCGCACCGATCTACCGAAATTGGAATGGGTGAGCTCATGTACTTGCCATTGAATGAACCGCATAGTGTTGCTGTTATTAAGTTATTCTCAATTTGCCTGGTTGCCAGCAACTTATTGAATTTGTTATTGCCATTATTGCTTGCTGTTTGGTTGTTGCTTCGATTAATCGAAACTTTCAGAGGAACGACAAAAGAAGATATAAAACGTGATCCCCCTCTCGTTTGTTTGACTGGCTGAATTGCCCATGCCCATACTAATATGCTTCTTATGCGTCTTTATTGTATGTTGCCAAATGCTAAAGTTGCCATATTGATCCTGTAGAACTGCATCAATATGCATTGTGATATGCAGTGCACACTATGTTATTGTTACCCTTACGTTAAACGTGTAGCTGGATGGGTTTTTGTCTTCGGCAAGCAAAAATGGTCCACCTGACAAAAAATAATAATAGATATTACTCTCTCTCTCTCCCTCACACACACACACACAACCATACATTTCGGGCCGCCGTGTGTAAAAAGTGCTCAATAAACCGATGCAACACCATCATTTTCTCGGTTCATAGTCTGATCACTTTTTTGTTGTGCTTTGGCTCAAGTTCAGGTTTAGGTCCAGGCGATTGGCATATGTATTTCGATTTTTTGTTTCGCCTCTTCATACTGCCAACTCTTCTTCGTATTTAGTTTTCGCTAGACAATTTAAGAAATGGTCGTTGTTGTTGTTTTTGTTCTTTTTTTTCTTGCACATTTTTCTTTCAGTGCATTATCAGCAAACGATGAAAACTCAATGGTGAGTGTACAACATGGGGAAAAAAAGGAGCGAAAATGAAGGGAGCAAAAAAAAAGAATAGTTTTTGTGCATGAACTTGCACACACTCTCGGTTGGTAGTCGTTGTAACTTTTAAAGCAAAATCCTAAATGGCATCGTATTAGTGAAGAGGAAAAAAAAGACGGTACGAAGAAAAATGGCAAGAAAAGAAAAATAATTTTTGGATCAATTTTGAGCGCTGCATTCTCTTTCGTTTTTTGTGTGTCTCTTTTTCTTTCCTTCTATCTCGATCAATGTATTCAACCCGAAGACACTATGTATAATGTACAATAGTAGTTGTTATTTCGACTCGAATACAACAACACAGAGGGAAAGAAACACGTATTCATTCTATCCATGTAACGATGTCAACATTTTACAAAGCAATATATTTGCAATATTTCTACCTCGACTCATTTAATTCTGTCCATTAAATTGAACACAACGTATTAGGAGCAAAAGCAAGCAAGCAAGCGCACGAAGATATGTACCTGTGAATATGTGACATATTGACGGAATTTTTAATGTAGAAAACAGAATCGCAAGATAGAAACGAGGACGATCCACAGAAAAAGGGAGAGACTTTGTGCACTTGTTTAATGTTTTCGATATATTCTTTCTACCCGGGCTCCATTCATTCTGTGTGCGCGCGCGCGCATGCTCTCTCCTGGAATAATGAGCGTTTGCACTTCTTTTGATGCAACAAATATGATGAAGTTTGTGTTTTATCTCGATACAGTTTCGCTTCGATCTTTTAAGCTCTTATTTGTTTTCAATTCACTGGATGCATTAAACTGAATGGGTACGTTTTTTTCTCTCCCTCTCGCCCGACATCTCTTTTCTTTTCATGCTTTTATTACGTGTACTCTCATATTAATTCGTTTTCCTTTCGTTTGGCCCATTTTTACGGCGCTATGGCAATGCATGTTTGCTTGATGGATGATTGGATGGTTTAACGGTTATAGCGACGGTGTGTGTGTGTTTGGATTGGTATAGGCATATGACTTGCCATAAAACTCGGCTTCAGATGAAATAACTGATGCTTAAATAATGAACACAAAATGCCCAAGAAAATGGTCGATATTTCTGTTCGATGTTATTGTGCTTTACGACTTTGGCCTTTACACCGTTTCAATTTTACGTGTATGTTTGTGTGTGGCTTGAGCTGTTCATCAACAGATTGTCAAATAAAAGCCCAAAACTCAATTGGCTGAGCTGGATTTATTGAAAACAATCACGCTCTGATTTCTTATTCCCGTGATTTTTGCTGTTGTTGTTATTCCAGAATGGCGAACGAAAGATTTGAACCGAGGCTATTTTCCCACACTTTCCTATTTTCAGCAATGCACACGGTTTTCATCGTTCCTGTTAGTCGTCACATATTTAACGGTAAAATCCGTTTGATTTGCAAAAACGTATTTCTAAACATAACGAAAATCCCGTGGCTTGTCAATGAATAAAAATAAAACACAGCAAACGACTGCATACAATGGGATAAGGTACGGGTGGCGCGTCTAGACTCTGAAAATGTATGAATTGCGGTGATTTTGCCGCTAATAAACTTCTCTCACAATGGTAATTTTTCATAGGTATTCATTGATTTGTACGTTGTGTTGCCAGTGTTTTCAATCAATTTTCAGCAATCACACTCACTTAGCAGTTAGCACGCACAACATATTACGCATTCTTTTTCGCTCGATAAAAATTTGCGCTCAGCAACATCGAAACGAACCAACGAAAAGGACGAATCCACAACAAATCGAAACCGTTCAGCGTCGAGCTTTTAACAGTTGCTTCTGTGCATAAACCGAATTGCTATTACAATGTTCACATTCTTGGTTGTCAAATCTACAACACCAAGAGCACGCAAGTCGAACGCAGCAAATTGAACGCGTGAGAATAAAAGCCTGACGCTAGCAGGTTTTTCGCAAAAGCGGGATAACAATCAGTTGCACGCAAGAGACATTTCAAAAGGTTACACGCAAACGGAACATTTTATTTCGTCGCATTTTGAATTTTAAAGCGGTGATTACAACAACAATATACTTCTCTCTTTCGTACAACCTTTTGCGTGCAACTGATTTTTATCCCGCTTTTGCGAAAAACCTGGTAGCGTCAGTCTTCTATTCTCACGCGTTCAATTGTTGTTCGATGCAGAGTCATCAATGTCATTGCCGGATTGTGTGGCAAATATCTTATAAACTTGATTGTTGTTGCAGCTGCTGCTGCTTTTTTTCCATCGTAGGATTTTGTGGTGAAAATCAGTGCTATCAATGCGTTAAATCGTACTGTGAAGCCAATAAATCGTCTGAAGGGTTTTGCTTTCAATTCATAATGAAAATGAATATAAAAAAAAGAACGACGAGAAATAAAAGAAGCGAATATCAAGTCGGTTTTGTTCTTCTTAGCTACAGCCTTGGGTTTTGGGCGCTCAATTCACGCATGGCTGATTGTTTCTCAGTTTGTAACATTTTACATGAATTTTTTAAGAATATTTTTTTCTCGTTTTCATTAGGCCAGCTACTTTTGACGAAGGTTACCGAAGAAATGCCGCAATTACATCAGGTTTGCAGACAAAACGGATTAAATATTCATTGACCTTCGATTCAAACAGGTTGATTTGAGCTAATTAAAAAAATCGATCGACTGCAATTCTTTTTAAAGAATCAACAATTGTTGAAGTGGAAAATGGCTCATCGGTTACTAGGCATCTCTTATGCGATTACGTTTGATTTTCGAAAGATTTCAATCAATTATTTTCAAAAAAAATTACGACTTGTTTCATTTTCTGAATGGAAAAAACATGTTAGGATGATAAAAATGAATGAATAATCGCCAATAGAAATAGAATAATCACTGAATATATTCCACAGGGCGGTACCACACTGTTCAAGCTCGCCGAAAAATCCATGTGTATGATTTTTGTCTCTTTTTTTTAATACAAAAATGTGTGTATATTTGGATTAGTGGAAAGATAAGACCATCCAATACAGTAATGTTATCGATAATAGTGTTAAAAACATCATCCACTCCGCCAAATGCCAACGAATGATGCCCGACTCGAGGAAAGTAACGAAAACCATATTATGAACAACAGCAGAATTGGCTATACTATCTTTCTGTTTATGTACTGGAGATGAAATGCTGGCGATTCATGGGCTATGGCAACGTATGGTGGCGAAACAAATAATGGAAATGTAAGGGAATTTATGTGTTACATTTGGGAAGTTCTTGCCAAACCATTGTATTTACCACTTTCTATTGTTTTTAACTTTGTAGACATGCCCTTTGTTTCACTCCATCGGACGGAATGAATCGTGGTTAAAGTATTGCTGAATCGACTCGATGTGCCTTCCAACGATTGGTATGTGACGTATATTGGATTTATTTGTTTGTTTTTGTTGGTGCTGCTTGTTTTTCTGCGATTGTCAATTTATTTAAGATGTGAAGGCGAACATGGAATGCCATTAAGTGGGAAATATGCCTTTAAGTGGGAAATTTGCTCCAGGACCAAGATTGCGTCGGGATACAATGTGGCGAAAAAAAAGTAGTGGCTTTCTGGATCCTTTTAACTTTGTGGCACACAAAAATCACAAACGAAAATTATTAACACAGTGATACCATAATATGATGCCATTAGCATGTTTAGCATTAGCAACGTGATGTGCATAGTAATGCAATGGCTGTCATTTAGAACTTTGAATTCTCGATTAGATAACTTACACAAACTTCAATTCCCTGTGCTTCGTTTTAACGGTAATTTCATCCTTTCATCGGACAAACCCAAAAGCAGGAGATAGATTGTGAAAATGTGTGTGTGTGTGTGTGTGAAAGAGAGAGAGAGAGAGAGAGAGAGAGAGAGTCAGAGAGAGAGAGAGAGAGATAGATGTAAGAACGTAGAACCGAAAAGGTACAACTTTTGAATGCGTTCGAATAACACTGAAAGCAAATGCCCAAAGATGTAAAAAGACGAAAGTTATTGACTAGTGGAAAAATGTTCTCTCTTCTTTTCTTTTCATCCATTATGTAGTTTTTGGTTTGGAATTTTTCAGTTTCGATTTGTGTGTGTGTGTGTGTATGTGTCTCAAAAGAGACTACATGCCAAGTTGAAAGTTTTTCTTCATCGCCCACTTCCTCTTCGTCGTTTGCTAATGGATATATACAAATAGAAGCGAATACACACAAATGAATGCACTGCACATGCACATGCCGGCGAAAAAAGAAATGCACAAAAGTCCTGAAAGAATATATACGTCAAACGATCAAAGGTATACCGTTCAACATTGTAAAGTTTTTGTTGCTGCTGCTGCTGCTGCTGCTGTTCTTATTTTTTCCATGTGCTGTACGCCATCCGAATAATTCTAATGATGACTTCTGTTAGGGCTATCGTTCAGAGTTATTACAGCTTTTTAATGGCAAATGTAATGTCTAAACAGCTCGAAAACGTAAAATTGTGCTAAATGGCCGTGTATACAAATCGTCCGGCACTGCTGGAAATGCATAAAAACTATTTCAGCTTTTTTTTTGATTTCTCTCTGGTTACTTTTATTTCTATTTTGCTTGGGCCTTTCTGCTGCTGCTGCTGCTTCTGCTGCTTTTTTGTCGTATTGAGCTCTGAGTTTTTTCTGTGCATATAAAACAACTGGTCATTTCTTCTGGTCCACTTTGAATGGAATCACCGAAAAGCTATTTTCTTCGTTGAGAAGAAAACTTTTTCAACGCTTGAAAACATTAAAAGCGTTTCTGAGGGTTTACTACACCTGCATACCAGCTCGTACACATACATCTTCGTAACCGATTTTTTTTTGTTCCGATATTCTACAGTCTGTGCTGTTGTTCCATTTTTGTTTCTCGTTTCTCCTCTTCCTCTCTTCCTCTCTTTCTCAATCTCATTGCCGTTGCTCTCGTCGACTCCGTTTATTCCATAAAGTTTGTTTCCAAATGTAGCGTATAGAAGAATTCAACATCTATTTTCCAAAAGTTAATTCATTCATTTAATGTATAGAATGCAGTTGAGTTTGAACTTTTTATTTATGCGAGTTTTAGCGCACATTTTTAACCATCGTTTCTATCTAATTAATTTTAACACTGGATCTAACATAATTGGACACATGATGTACATTTGTACATGGGTATTCAATCTGAATGATCAAATCAATAATTAATTAGTTTCAAAGTTTTGAATCAACTGATGCAATCGACTACCAGTAGGGAGTACTTTATTTTCAGCCAGAACAAGACAAGATAGCAACCAATTGATGATAAAGCCTCTCGGACTTTTGAACAATAGATCGATTCCATAGTTTACACAGTATGAATTATTATAAATAATAATGCGCATTGTATAATGCTCCAGATTCAAAGTAAACATTTGCTTTTCGAAATAAAATCTGTTGTTTGTGGAAGGGGTTTGAACCAAATCGCACAAAATGAGCCGTTTTTTTTAAATTCATGTAATATGATTGGCTCATTATACAAACAGAAGTATTAAAAATACGTTAAAAACTCCGTTGTTCATTCGAAAAAAAAAGTCAATAAAATCGTCAATCAATGTGAACAAAACTTGTGTTCATTGAATTTGTTCTTCTAAATCTGTCTACCCCTTGGTAGTTACACAAAACGTTCAGCTTTCTTTCGCGCGTAATCATTTGGTTTGTACGATATTATTTGTCCACTTCTGTTATTATACCACAAAACGGTCTACCGTTCACTTGAGTCAATGTGAGTTTTCAGTGCGCAACACGTATTCGCGAAATTTAATTATACATAGATCGAATTGATTCCCTATGCGAATGACGATTTGATGACAACTAATACAACTGTAAGCGAACAAAACTAAGCTAATCCACTGAAATTTTTATACTATGCAAACGTTTCATTCGTAAGTGATGATATATACACTATAATTGTTAAATTGTCGAAGAAAGTCGAGTGAATCTGCTATCATGAAGAGAACATATGCCGTTTTTATTGAGCTATTTCTGGTCAGTGTGATTTATTTAATGATTTGATGTGAATTCAAAAATGTAAATTAAAAATGTTTCGATTTGCATAAATAGTTGATGGGCTCGTTAGAGTTGATGTTTGGAATGCAGCTGTGTTTGCAAATCGGTGACATTCGTACTGTTTTATTGGATGTACCGAACGGAGGTAAAACGACACGAATTTCATTGCCTGAACGTTACAAGGGACTTCCATTAAAAGCAGAACGTTTGAGTGAAAACTTTGAACCAAACATCACGGATGAAATATGGCCATGTGTCTTGACGGGATGGAATCAACGGAAAATCAAACCAGATGAAAATCATTCACAACTAAATAGCACACAGCCAGCTCAAGCGCCGTTAAATCAAACACATCAAGCCGAGTCGAATCAGTCATCGCAACCAAATCAAGCAACAAAAGTGCAGTCAAATCAACCAGATCAACAACAGTCTAGTCATCCGTTCCAAGCACAGTCCAATCGACCATCTCAGGCACGATTTAAGCAGCCAATCCAGAATAAATCACATCAACCAGTCCAACCACATACCATACTGTCATTCCAAATACAGCCGAATCAACCATCTCAGATACAGTCAAATCAGCCAACAGACGTACAGTCTAATGAGAAAGGCCCCACAAAAATAGATATGGAATCCATTAAAATAAATGCCAAACTCAGGCGAGTATAATGCCAATGAACTCTGCTGTTATTTACATATAATAGTATCATTGTTCGTATGTATATTTAGATCATTCAGTTTGGTTCAGTTTGAAAATGACAACACTTCATTCAATAAATCGAACTAAATGTCCGACATGTGATGTTTTGTTGTGTGAATAAAGCATCAATTTGAAACACAAGCATTTCAATTATATTCGTTCTTTCATTTATTCATGAACTGTTGTAAAGCAAAAATAGACAAATTATAATTGGTTCTCTCTCGGTCTAAATAAGAAGTTTCAATCAATTTTTGAAACGTTCAATACAATGTGATTCATTTGAAATATGGATATTGTATGGAAGAAGACTTTAACAACTAGAAAGTGATGTCGTTAGAAAATGAAGCCGCTTGAACATTTTTGTTCTAAATCCACTTGAGAACTTCATACGATTTTGTCTTTTCAGAACCCGCACAAAATATACGTACGTTGTACGTGCCCCACTGTAATCAGCGACAGATAGTGTGCACTGTGCAAACATTCACACACATACACACACACACAATACAAAATATGAAGTTAGAAGCCAATGCAATCTTTTACAAAGTTTTGAAACACGCGCATCCGATGACAACGATGGGATGTGTGAAATTCTGAAAAAGTAACAATAAAAACTTCTTTCAAATGTTGATGCGCATCGTTGGTGGGAACAAAGCACGGAACGCTAAAAGCTACCGTTTTTTTAAAACTCCCAATTCTTCGGCGAAGAAAGAATAAGACCCGGTAAAGTTTGTTCCGAAAAAAATGCACACATACCATCGTCGAAGATGAAGACAGAGTAGCACAGTTATTCCATGAATTTTTATTCTTGTCCGCATCTCTTCTCTTGTTTCAAAAGCAATTTCTGATGTCGTGTGTATCGCTGATGCTTGGTTTTTTTTTGGTGCTCTAGCGAAAAAAGGGAAGACGAAAACCAATGCAACAAGCAAACATTAAAATGTTTGTCTCAAGTGCTTTGAGAATGGCATTTTTCAGTGCAGCATAATCATTGCATCACACACACACACACACACACACATGCGCACAACCATCGTCATATGAAATTATGTTGAATTTTGTGTATTGCACGAGTTGGTATAACTTTGATATGGAATTTTTTTTTCCTTGTATGGGATTATGTTATTGCCAGATGTGGAAAAGGAAGGTTCTAACTTTGGTCTAGGATTTCTAAATACAAACCCGGTATCTGGTCACTTCCAAAATAGAACGTTCATTTTTTGCTCTTTAATTTTTTTTGGGGCACCTATCCTATTTCAGATTTTCAGTTCAGAATTTCGAAAGTTTTGACGCCCAAAAAAATTACCCCATGTTGGATGAGCCTTGAGCCATCTAGAATCTCTAAGTTCACCCACATCTGGCTATTGCTGAAGAGCATGAGAATTTCATATTTTGATATGCGTAAAATATTCGTTGATGAAATTCTAACGTCAATTGCGATGCATTTTCACATATTTACTGACATGCATTTTCCACTTTGACGCTCATATCCACCTCAGGTGGGGAAAAGAAGACGCACACAAAATGCATACGCTCAATTCCAATAGAGTGTTATTACGGTCTACGGAAAGATATGATGCAAATGGTGAAGTGAAAATATCGACAACTCACCATTTACATTTGAACCTTTTTCTTTTATATCCATCAATTTATGGTCACAGAGTGCACTTTTTCAAGCAATCGTCTATCGAACACAACGCACACACACATATACCCTCAAGTGCCATTGCACGATCGTAAACTCATTCCGATGTTCAATATAAGTGTTTGCTGTTCGCTTTGGTGAAGAAACCATAGCATCGATTCCCTTGTCATATGTCAATAAATCGAATGACTCGCTAGAGTGACACACTTTCCAAGAAGCGTCGATTCGTACCATCACTATTTCTCTTTGCCATATGTATCGTGTCACGAAACGAACGAACAAAAAAAATCGAGTCGAAATAATCGTTTAATTGTCGATTGATATTGAATTTTTAAAAAAATTCAACGAGCATTCGGTTTCGTTTCGTACAACGACGATCAATTTGTCTGATTGGCGTCTCAAATGATGTCGATCAATGTTAAAGTAATACATTCTCGAACATACCGCTTCCAACCCAATCCATGTGCAGACAGTTTGAATATTATATTTTTGTAATCATGAAATGCCGTTCCCTATAGTTTCAAATAATTCCATAAATAATTCTTCCGGTATTCCCATTGGATGTGTATTGCTTTCAATTTATACACATCGGAAACAACAATCTATAGCAGCTCCGGTGGCGGTTACAGGTAGCAAGAGCAGCGGCAACATCGACAGTCGCATCCGCATCCGCATCCGCATCACCATCTGAGCAATGTGAGCGTTCTTAAACTCTGAAAAAGCGATGCGACGGCGGTAAGGGCATTCGAAATCTTGCGATAAAAAAAACAAGCCATAGAAGGGATAACATAAAAATTCATATTAACGACCAGAACCAGTCTCATATTTAGATGCATATGCATTATTGCAATATTGCTAAAAAGCGAATGGAGTGAATGTGTAACACCCGAATAGCACGAAAAATTACAAAACAACAATAATCATTTTGAATATGTATCCGATATTTCGACACACCATTTGCAAAAATGTTCAAAATGCCTGAAAATCAGCAGACAACACATTTTCGGCAGGAATGTAAAGCATAAGTCGACCAAATGGGGTAGCGAACGAAACGAGAGAGAACTAGAGACACTTTCGAGGTGTAGGAAGGTGATGAGAGTAAAACAAGACCGCAGAGCTTCGCTTCGCTCCGCTTGAGTTTTTAGTTACTTAATCTATTTTGTTGTTTCACAACAAACTATTTTTTGGCGCACTACATGAAATGTATTTCATCAAAGTAACTTCGGAGTAATATATTTATTTGCAAAATGAATTACAAGATCTTGGTTTAATTTAAATAAATAATATGAGCTTAGAATCTAAAATCACTTTAATTTTGGGCCAGACTCAGCTATACGAAAAATTAATGTAATTTTTAAAGAACATTTGATAATAAAAATTTGATTGGCGCTTCGAGATATTGTGCACTCATTTGTCGTTAGTGCACCGGTTTTAAATTAAATAAAAAATATGAGCATAAAATTCAAATTCACCATAATTTGTTTCAACACTCAAAAAGTATCTAGGAAAAAAAGAGCAGATTAGTAGCTCTACATTTCATGTAGTGCTAAAAAACACAGCACACCAGGCAACATTTATTTAAATTGTACTTGAAAACACCATTTTCGAGACAAGCGATCGGCATATCGTATTGAATCGCACACGATTGGGATTAGTTTTCTTGTATTATTTCTTCTACGGTGTTGCATGTATGTGTGTGTGTGTGTTTGGTTCAGATCCGCCAGCAAGATTCCATGCTCGCACACCAAAAAAGATATTCAACAACATGTTATCCCTGGGAAAATTGGTGGCAACAACAGCAGCAGCCCATATGCCTTCATAACCCATGAACCACCGCCAATAGACGGGAATTTCCGCGCTTTACCACGAAACGTTTTTGATGCCATGTTCTGTTCAGGCCGCGTGCGCTCGGTCTGCACTTTTCGCAAAATTGTTTCTATATGTGCTTAGATTACTTTTCAAATATGTATTAACGCGCTGCTTCACGTTCATTATTGGTGGTTGCTCGTTTTCGGCAAGACCAACACATTCACTTTGGCGCTGAGCAAAAAATTCTAGCTTCTAACTGCCAACAGACAAACGGCTGGGTTTGTCGATATTTAGCGTAAAATTTTTGTTTCCCTTCTTCATCGATGCATTGAGCGTCGGTTGGCCAAAGTTGATATGTATGCTCCATTGCATCCCCTCCATGCATCGCTCCATTCGTACCGTTCAAAACTTAAAACAGATATCCTATAGATAATTTCGTTGTGGATTTGCATTTGGTTTGGCTGTCGCCAACGAATTCCAAACTCAACACCCGCACCAAATCCAACACAAATCGATAGCTGACGAAATGCAGTATACGCGACATCTTCTTCTACCACAGTATCGTTGTGGCTTCGATAACGAACATGCCAAAGATGCAAGATGAAACTAGCATTTGAGTGTGTTGCTGTTGCTGTTCAATTTATTATTTTTTTCTTCTTCTTCTTCTCTTTCGTGTATTTCCATTCCATTGGCCCGTTTTCATTGAATATTTGTAATGCTCAATGGCTGAAAACAGCGCATAGAAACGACCAATTTTATTGCTGCTATTGTCACTATACTCAGTGCTTGCATTAGCATAAACAGCAATTTTCCAAACAAAACTATCCATTTGTGCAAATGTGTGAAGTGTTTAATTATGCATGGGGTTTTGGCAAGTTGAAAACGGGAAACGGAAGTACATAATATCTCAGACGTACCACAGATAGCCGATGTCTTTGCCGAAATATGGCAGAAGATGTGTTCGCAGCGAATGACAGAGGAAAACAGAGAAAGAAGCCAAGCAACTTGCATATGAAAGCCAAGACTTTGTATTGAGAATTGCTTGAAATTGAAGTAAACAACGCGGCTACGTATTGTTAATACCAACCGATTAGGAGAGGCAAAGTACCGACGAACAATTTCGACGACTTGTGTGGAAATTGTATTCAATTCGATGAGAATGAAACAAGAGAGCAAGCGAACGAGGAAGCAAAAGATCAAACTGGCACTAAGACCATCTACATCTCACACAAGGAGCTTCTTACATGCAGCAAACGTGCGCTATGTTCAATGAGGAAAAACAAGTTCCAAACAAACAGATGAATAATTTATTTTAATTTCACGGTATTGAATATCGCAAAATGCAAGATACTTAAATACCAAAAAGAGATAAAACATGAAATCATTGCTATTATGGCTATTACTAATATCACCATGTTGCTACTACGAAGTCACTTTCGTTCTCCACCTCATTGTACTCCTCCTTATGCTTCTGCCAAGTTGCTCTTGTTGTCGTCGTCGTCGCCGTCATCGTCATCGTCATCAACACTATATTTTACTCGAGTTCGCTTCATTTCAACGGCAATGAGGCTTATCAGCAATCGCATCGAGTCAAACGGAAACCATCTACGAATGCATACAAATATCGCATCGACGAATGGAACATGCGATTTTGCATGTTAACGACAGAAAGAGTGAGAGAGAACTCCGTTTTTACACTTTTTTTCCCATGGCGAACGCGTATTGTTTGCGAATCCGTTTTAATCGCATCAGTTCATTATTACTTTATGTGCCAAGAAATTGAAAATTAAACCACAACTAACGCGCCACTTTTTCCTACATTTCGTGTAAGCTTAATTACATGCTACATCAAAAGCGATCGACTTTTTTCTTCGCTCTTCTTCCTTCTCCCCCGCCTCTTGCACTCCATCGTTCTTATTATTCGTATATTTTGAAGTGTGCATTTGTTTCAATTAATTTGTATGTAGATTAAGTGCGAAATTGGGATGGAAAATTTCTTTCCTCCTACATTTTTCCCATGACCAATCCGAATTTCTGGTGTGAATTTTTCGCCAATGAATGGTGAAACGACCGGGAGAAAGGAAGAGGGAACCGAAGAGAGGGAGCATTTCACTCATCAAATATTAACATTGTTTAGATTTTTGCTGAACAATGTAAGTTTAAAGCAAACGTGAAGTTTGTACCATAATTATCATGTGATTATATCATTTTTAAACCTGGGTTCTGGTGAACAGACACGTGCAAAAAGCACGGTGGATAAGTATATCACTACTTTAAGTGTTTAATTATACGCTACTTAGCGCATGCAGCTCATTTCTCTGCGGCACAAATTTTCTATAATTTTACCATTTTAATTGTGGTGAAACAATTAAAGGATTCAAAGGACTGTTCCTTTTTTTACGTTCGCTCTTTTGAATGCAAATTTTACAAACACAAACGGAGAGCACTCATTAAGGTTGGCTAATTTGAGAATTTGGTTGCAAATTTGAAGCAAACTGTTCAAATTTTTGACTATTTTCATTTTAGCGCGTCCATTTTTTTTAATTGGAAACGAGCCATTTTCCAAGTTGAATTTTTTGCTACGGAAATTCGGTAATAAAGTTTTTTCATCGAAACTTTCATCGGAAATTCAATCGACCGTCTCCATTTGCGATGGAGATTTGGAGACATTTCGAATAGCAAATATTCGATTCGTACGCAGAGCTTACACTGTTTGGTGTGAATGCCTTCACTCTAATGTCCATCTGTCGCTTTCACGTTCGGAACAAGTGCAGCGTTGCGCACATCTATTTTGACTGCTCTAACAACTGTCACTGCTTCATGTTTCACCCGCACAAATAAATCGCTTGTCGATGTGCGTGTATGTGTGCGTATGCCTATGACTGGTGCTATTTTGGTGAGTTCTGTTCATTTATTTTAGGCAATGTGACAGAACGAAACAGGTGAATTAGAAATTCCTTAGCATTCAATCAAACAATAGATACAAGATTCATTTTAGTGCCAAATGATTTTTTTTTAAATAACATAACACACTCTAAATGTTAATTACCAGAAGTAACTAGCCAAATTAATAAAAGAGAGGAGTGTTGGTGCTGCTTTTTTATTTGTTATTTTATTTTGTAAGCTGTTAGGTTGAGTTGTAATTTAGTGTTGTGTTTTGTAAAATAAAGGAAGCGAAAATAGTGCGAGCAGAAAGAAATGTCAGCGGGGAATTGTTCGATAGTGCCAGTGCCACCACCGACTCAAGGGCTAATAACAAAATCAAAAGAATGTCGTTACAATCGTCCGATTTACACAAATTCAGGGATTCAAAGTGATTGTGGCTGGGCATATGAAGTGCCCGAAGTGCAGAGGGCCAGTTCATTGGCTCATGTGTGCAGTAAATCGAAACCGAAATATTTTCGCATTAAAACCAACATCAAAGCAATCATTCAAAATGGACCAACATGTGGACTCACTGCGCTGAATATGCTGACGGGTGGCACAGCATCAACAGAAGATATTTTTGTGCTGGCCAAACGGAAACGATTCACAAACCATGGCGAAATGTTCTGTGCCAAAGATCTAAAGGAACTCGCTGAATCTGTCTTCGATTCAATCAATTATCCCGTTTCCATTGAATGCTTTTCCGGAGAACTCAACTGTGATCGCATCAAGACTGAACTCAAGAATGGTGCCTGCCTATTAGTTGCGTATCCTTTTCAATCACAAAAAAAAAAAACATAAAGCATTTTTGAAATGTATTTTGAACCCCGAAACCATAGACATAACATTTCGCGAACAGTGACGTGAATTTGCCAATTCAATTAATTACGATTCACATTGACACTTGTTGTCATCAAATATCTGCGCTAGCAACAAACCGATTTGTGTATTGATGTGATTGTCTAAAAAAAGAATGCACGAGATGTAAATGTGTATGAAAATGTTGCTCGAATTGTGAACCAAACAGCATGTCATCAAGTCTCTTGGTCGATTTTTGAATTTACAACAATTATGGCAATGACACAAACTTGAACTAAATTACACACCGAGAACCGAAGAATTCGTGTCGTGTGTGCGTGTGTCGATAATGCTATAAATACATGGACCGACACAGACTCTCTTTATTTTTAGTCCAATTTCCTTGACTCGTTTTATTGGCTTGACACTGAATTTCGACAAACGGGAATTGTTTTGTTGGGTCTCTTCTATTTTTTTTCTTCCTATTCTTCTTCCTCTTAGCAGCATTCATTGAATTTTTCCATAGCATTTTTCCTTACATCAGTCTATGCAATCTATCTTGATTCCATTCAAAACCCATCAACAGTTACGACTCGGATTTTAATCATGCTCCCTGTTTAAAAAATGGCCATAAGGCGCATTGGGCTGTTATCATTGGCTGTTTAATCGACGATCAAAATCGTGTAAGTATAATCGAAAGATGAATTCCTTGCATAAAACAGTGTGTCTCATTAAAATCTTTGCTCATTTTGCAGTTTTACGTGTTTGGACGCCATGGGAAAACGAAAAATCTCGCTGTATGGTCGTTGGCTTCATTAAGTGATAGTAATTCAAATCTAAATGAATACACCGCCCCACATCGATACGATGAATTCTCCTTCCACATGCCCGTCGACGGCATAGCCGGTGAAAATGGCCTTAAAAACCAATGCATCATTGTCAATGGCATTCAAAATGCCGACGATTTTATCTTCCCCAACGAATCAAAATAACGGAAAAATTGTTTGTTTTTTTTTTACATTTATGTGACATTTCATCGAAGAACTTTTTTTTTATACACAGCAACGAAAAATCAGTATTTTTTTTCTCTTCAAATATTTTGTTTTTATTATTTTCATGTAATTGTTTACAATTGTGTATAATTTTGTGAATATTTTCTTTGTAATTTTTAAAATGCTCAATACTCGATAAAATTACCATGTTTTCTTTTTCTTCTTCATTTAAAATAGAGCGGTGTTCAGTTGAGCGTAATTTTACTTGGATCATATGAATTTCCTTTTCTTTTCTTTTCTTCTTTTTTTTGGCATACAATGTATGTTGGGCCCAAGTAAAATATCGCTGTTATTTTGTTTTGTCTCTCTTTTTATTTTTCATCACAATAATCAACAAATTATATCTATCCATTCGCGAATGTTCATTCTAAATGCAATTTTTCTTTCATTTCGCTCGTTTGATTTTGAAAAAATTACAAATCAAAATCATTTTCAAATAAAAAGAATCGTTGATTTGAAGAAAAGAAAACAAAAACTGCTGTTTATAAATGAATAGGGAAAGGAATTGGTCAATTGCATGGTGTTTTTAATTATTCGGTAAGAGTTTGAATTCTAAATTCTATTGCATCAGTAGTTTGTCTGTGCGGTGAATGCATAACACACGCACAGACAGTTTATGGAATTAATTAATGCCATGGAGCATACGCAACGTAATGGACGATATATATATACATATATACCAAATTAATGCATTTTATGCGCTTCGCTGTTTTCTCAATTTCCATATTAGCACTTTCATGCGCATCACCAATTAGTTACGTGGAATATATCTATGTGGATGCGTTAATGAACAACGAAAAACTATATCAAATGCGGAACAAATTTCAAACGGTAAGAAAAACTTTCACCGTCAAAATTAGCGGAAGTTTCAATTGTTGTGAAACAAATCAAATGAAAGTAAAACTGTAACATATATCTGTTGTTGCTGCTGTTACCTGCTGCTACTGCGGTAATTTGGTTTGGACGCGAGCAAACAGAGTGCGAGCGCATTGAAGCGAAAGTAAGAGTGAATAGAAATACACTGAAATGTATCGTCGGTGTGCGGAAGTGTGTCACACTACTATAGTACCCGATACAGCGTGATATTAGCCTGAAGTGTTGAAACAATTTTCAACTTGAAATTGCAGAAGCGCACACATATCCAAACAAATTTTTTTTTATTATCATGTCACATGTGAATAACTCTATATATTGATAACACCTAATCATCAACGCCTGTCTGACTGACTGATTTTTCACATTTTCGTTTCTTCAGCTTGTTGCTTTTTGATATTCGTAGGTATGTATGTTGTTATCTCTAAACAAGTCGGCTAATTGAATGCAGCTTAATGGCTATTAAGTGAACTGGATGAACATCGAGATATATATATTTTTTTCTTTTTATTAAGCATTGTTATTGGGTTTTATTGTGTCGAAATCAGAAAAAAAAATGCAGACAATAATCTGATAGCAATTACTATGAGCAACATTTTTTTTAACGAATATTCTGTGTCTGTCCATACGGGATATACACTACCGTGCAAAAGTTTAGAACCACGAGGTATTTTTCATACAAATTGACCATTTCTGGTGGACTCATTAACATATTTCGGAAACACCTGCACTCTTGATATTTTGTGCATAGTTTCTACAACGTTTCAATAGTAAATCACAGAGGTTTCATCAAAAAATATTCATGAATTTAAAAAATATATCAATTTGAATTTGATCTGTTTTAATCTTCATACAAATTTGATCATTTTTCACACAGTACAAATTCAAATTGCTATATTTTTTGAAATTCATGAATATTTTTTGATGAAACCTCTGTGATTTACTATTGAAACGTTGTAGAAACTATGCACAAAATATCAAGAGTGCAGGTGTTTCCGAAAAATGTTAATGAGTCCACCAAAAATGGTCAATTTGTATGAAAAATACCTCGTGGTTCTAAACTTTTGCACGGTAGTTTATGTATTGCATCAATTCGATTCATTCATTTTCATTCAGGCAATCGAAACAATTTCGTCATCAATGGACATCAAAAACATTTTTTTTTTGTTTTCTTTTTAATAATTTGCCTTGATCTACTTACTCTCCATTTTGAATTCATTTTCAGCCTTATTTTATATCATTTATGCGAATTATATCATTGCATCCATATTTTTTTAGTCTTTTGAGATCAATTTTTTTTTAAAAATGTGAAGAGAGAAAAGTGGTTCTTTGCCTCAGGGGAAAAACTAATGAACTCATGCTATTATTACATGCGATATTGCAAATGCCTGGTAAAATTTGATGCGTTTTAAGAAAAACTTTTACTAGAAATGCAGGCAAAGTTATGAACTCATTTTTTTGATTTTGTTGTTTTCTCCTCTCCTAACTCCTCTCTCTTTCGTTCGTTCAATTATCAAATTTCTACAAATAGATGAGATGTCCGTGTTTTTTTTTCTCTTTTGCTGATATTCTTTTCAATAAAATGTTCTTTATCAAGCAGTTCAGTACTAAAAACGTGTCAACTATTATCTAAAAAAAATTTCGTTGAAATTCCTGTTTTGATGTTTTTTTCCTTTGATTTCCACTTACGTCTATGTATGCTCTGCGATGGCTGAACATGCTCTACGATGGCTTTGTTTGTTATACATTTACAAGTTAAAAACTATTCGTGCTGCGACAAATAAAACAGCATTTTATTAGCCATTTCATCGGAGTTGTTCGGCATGTAAAACCAGCGGAAAATAATCCAAACAATTAATTTTGACATAAATGTATGAATTAAATTTATATACGCTGAATTTATTTGCTGTTTTGTAATTTAATGCAAGCATCAACAACAAAAAGTGATTAAGCCGTGATTAAAATTTAATCGATGCATTTATTCCAAATAGATCGTTTAGTTATTTACATTTTATTTCCACGAAAATTGAAAATAACAACGTTTCCAGTTAAAATATTTAGCTCTGTGTGTGTTCAAAAATCAAAACTCAGTTCAGCGTGTACAATATGTCATGAGCATTGCTCATTGAGCAACAAACATATATTTGATTAATTCCATTTGCTCGTATGCTTCTCTTCTTTTTCCTCTTCTTTTTGTCAAAACGATATGTGTTGTCCTCTGTATGTCACCTATCAATTCATATTTGGCATACACCCATACAAAAATGTGCGCTGATGAAACGTTACCGCCTCGTTCGACGTTAGCGCCATTTAATGTCCATCCAACGGAGTAATTAATTGCTCGATTTATGCATCTAGATATTAAATCCTATATATATGACATTAGCTAAAAAGTGAAAAAAACGAAGCACATGTTGTTGCTAATGTTGGTTGCTGTTGTTGTCTTTCTGTTATTTTGAGCTATATGATTTTATACATGAATCTCACTCATTTGTTGATATATTTGTTGTTTTCATTTAAATTATTCTCGTTTTTATTATTTAAGCATTTTAAAATTTTCACTTCTTCTTGTTGGTGTGTGT
The DNA here is from genome assembly GCF_009176505.1 of Sitodiplosis mosellana. Lineage (NCBI taxonomy): Eukaryota > Metazoa > Arthropoda > Insecta > Diptera > Cecidomyiidae > Sitodiplosis > Sitodiplosis mosellana. The sequence goes on along the minus strand of NW_022601467.1, from coordinate 7,648,700 downwards.
TAAATATAAATTTATTATTTTCCAATGTTCGCACGTCATTTTTTTTGCGTTTGACAAAACAAATAATAAAAAACAACGTACACTTTCAATGAGTATTTTGATGACCTACCTGTAGGATATACATTTTGGTATTTGGTAAAAATTGGCTAAAAAAAATTAGCAATAAATTACAAACATAAAAGCGATGTATTTTTTTTCCCAATTCATTCCATTTTTTTTTAATTGATTCTCATTCTCTCATTCGTTTGCAAGAAAAACGGTTGGAATTTGCTTTCTTATTTTTTGTTGTTGGTTGATTTTTGTTTGTCCTTCCTTAAAAAATTTTACAATATCATTTCTATCGCATCGAGACACCAATAAGAAACGCAACAATGCGATAAATCGGAGAGCTATTCCCTTAATTCGAATTAATTACATTATTTACTTCACAATAAAATTCTCTAATCTATTCGTCTCAGTCAAAAAAATTAAATTTTTATTCTAACCAATTGTTGATTTTATTTTCTTGATTTTTTTTTGTGTATTCATTCGAGTTTAGCTTGTAAATAAATCCGTAGTTTGAAGAAAAAAAATGGAACATTTTTGCATTTTAGGAAAACATGACCCAAATGAGATGTTGCTCAATTACAAATTAGAACGAAAAAAAAATCTAATAAAATTAATTAAATCATTATCAAACGACTAGCAGCTTTATGGTTGTAATGGTTATTCGGATTGTTTTTTTCCCTTTCTTTCTCTTTCTTCCCGCGAAAAATGCAATATTGCATCATTTACAGCTAGATATATCGGCATAATTGATAAATCGATCAATTTATACAATAAAAAAAATCTTTAAAGTCTGAATAAACACAGATGGTTTGCCAGAGATTGAATACTATTGTCGATTAATCAATTGGAAAACAAATCTAAGTATTAATGTCACATACGTATGTTTACTATGTGCCGATCTGTGCATATTTTTTTCGCATTTAACTTTCGGCCATTCATCATCATCATCGCGCGAACCATGAAAATTTACTTTTTACAAAAAAATATAACTTGCTGTTTTTTTTATTTAATCATGCCCTAATAATATCGATACGCATTAGCAATTGGTAATTATTATGATTATTATTCTCATGTTTGTTTTTCTGTTGTTGTTGTTGTTGTTGTATGAATACAGCAATCTCGTAACTGTTTGCAAGTGTTGTGATGCATATGATTCGTTTAATAGTAATGTGTTGTCAAGAAGATTCAAATTGAAAAAACACAAACACAATAATATTTGCCATAGGTTATGCCACATAGGTTTAATATACGTTACAACAGAATTCCTTTAACTTACTTGCTAATTCTTGCTAAAACTTTGTTTTCTTTGGATCATTTTTTTTTTTATTTAACTGAACTGAACACGTTTTGATTTGACCATATATTTTTTTGTCTGTGGGGCGTAGCCCATTCAAATGAAACAACATTATATGCAAACGAGTTGAGCGTCACCCTTTGATGCAGTAAAAAAAAATAATTTGGAATGGGGCGGATAGGAAGAAATGACATTCAATTTCTATTTAACATTTTGGTCAAATTAAAATAAAGAACAAAAGCAAAAACCAACAGACATAAATGTCGCATGATTTTTTTCTTCAAATTTCATCTTTTCATTCGAGATTTCGTTTGTCTGTTGTTTCTGCTTCATTCTACAGTTCAGTTCCACAGCTTCACTTGGGGTCTGTTGTCACAGAAGAAAAACAAATTCTGAACTAGGAAATAAAAATTAGTAATTCAAACACAGAGAACAATTTCTTAATGTTTTACATATTATACATACATACAAATTATACAAATACAAAGGTGTTTATTATGTTTTTTGTTCTGAATTCATTGCCTCATGTTCTGCAATGAATTATGCGCCCTTTCATATATGTTTCCATCTCAATAATTAGTATTGACCATTGCGTTGTAATTGTTGCATTTGATTTTTTTTTCTCTTCTTCTTTCACATTAAATTAACATCTAATTAGTATAGTTATTGGATTTTTGTTTTTCTGCTTCTTTTGCTTGATTTTCAAATTCAAAATTTCAGATATTACAGCTTTATCGATTTAAAAATGACTAGGATAAATCTGATGGTGTCAATTGAGCGCCAATGAGACCGACTGGGAAATTTTTTACATGCGTCTGCCATTGTGATGATAATTGAAAGAATTTCACGCCAGTCCATTCAGTTCCATCGATATAAACTAAACAAAAGAGATAAAAGTAGAAAGAAATTTTTAAAAAAATGCGTTTGCCGAATGAAGTGGGCAAAAAGAGAGCATTGGTTTTACCTCTCAATGGAATTGGATGTGATTGCTTTGGATTCGGACTGCAGATGAGCCGCGCTACACCATCAACAAATTGCTCTTTCTCTTGATCACGGTCCTTCTCCTTCTTCTTTCCCAATCTCATGACTGAAACGAAAGCACACAGGCACAGAGTTGATGAAAAAAAAATGAATTTCGAGCAACATTTTAATGGAAATGGTTGGTTACTTTTCTGTTTCTTCTCCTTGGTCGCATAGTTGACAACCAGTCCCTGGGAGACTTCGCCTGATTGTGGATTCAACGGTAGTCGGCACACCTATAGTAATGAAACAAAAAATGAATCACGCCAACCGACATTAATTGGATTCCGAATGAAAATGTGTATGAAGAAGAGAAAGATGGGAAGAGGTGGAGGGAAATCGATGAAATGAGCCACAAAATCTACCTGTAAATTTCTAAATGTGCCCTTAATGCTGCATTTTCCCTGATCGAAACCTTTAGCCAAGCTTTTGTCTTTGTCAATGGGCGATTTGATAGGCCAGTATTCAAGCTGCAATTCCATTGGCTCCTGCTGTGATTGTAATTGAAATGATTGCGTTTGCTGTTGCTGTTGTTGCGGCGGCGGCAACACAATTTGCTGGTACGAATGTTGATGGTGCAATGTTTGAGCGGATGATGGTGTTACGGGCGGTGATGTACGACCACTGTGTGGCGGTGACGATCCCGACAACAAACTATTGCCACTCGTTTGCTGTGATTGCAGCAACAGGCCCGAAATCAAACTCTCATCCAAATCAACAGACAATTGATGCGATTCCGTTGAGCCCAATTTTACATCCTACACAAACAAGAAAATGATAAATCAACAGCTCCACTTGTCTTGGTGTCGCTCAAATATTTTCCTTTGGGTCTGAAGGATCAAATTAAAAGCAGACACACAAACAGCGTGATTAAATACCACTTACACTAACGAACGGTACGAAAATTTGACATGAATCCTCATCTTTGTAATTAACCATTGCCTCGGCAATGGGAATTTGTGTGCATGGGCCGGCTGTGTGTAAATATCGTTGGATTCGATTAACAATCTCTTGAATTTCCGGCTTCGATTGAACTGGGTCCACAGATGCGGCAGATTCGCATAGCTGCGCCCAACCATCGTTGCCAAACATCGATGCATACGAACTATCGATTGCGCTTAAATATCTTGATATGGAACTAGAACCTATTGGAATGGTTACAAAGAAAAATCCATTAGATTGATGAAAGAAATTGAAGATTCTCATCAAGGATTGATTTAACACTTACACAACGGAACAATATAAAAACGAATGTGATTGACCCAATCAGGAGGACGTACGCCAAGCAAATCAACATAGTGCCGCAATACCGCTCCTTGTAGCCAATCGCCGCCGACCAGAAGAACTTTGATGGTGGTTGGTGGTTTTGCCGTTGAATTGCAACTGAAACAGAAGAAGAAATAGAATATTAAAGCCTAAGAAGTAGGTATGAAAAGCACAACATCAGAAAAATCCACTTACTATTTATGAATTTTATTCATAAGTGCTTGCAAAACTGCCCGAACTTCGGCCGTATTCTGTGGTGAAAATGTTGGTCGCAATGAAACCGATAGCAATGGCGCCAAACGTTGCATCAATACGGTGCCATGTGATTCGGGTGGACCAAAGATGGACAAAACATCCGGTAGAACGGCTTCTTCCGTTGAAAATGTTCGGATCAATTGATCCAACAGTGATTTGCGTGGTTCAACATTTGTCGGCGACAAACATGAATCTAATACTGACTTAAGTGTGGTGGCTTGTTGATCGGCCGTCAGGCTGAGCGACTGTTTCTTCTTACTATTCGGTGTATTGCTAGTCGCACGAAAAAGCTTACTTCGTCGTTCGGTTACGGTTTCCTTTTCACGTGGTGGACTATGAGTTGCATTGGCCGATTGCTGCTGTTGCTGCGATGGATCTGAATTTTGTGCTTCTGGATCGGTACCAGCGGCACCTTCATTGCCCGAACTATCATTCTTCCAATCGCCTTTTTCTAATCGAAACAAATCGCCAAAATTAAATACAAAAAAATGAAAACTTAGCTTGTAGGAAATCATTGCACACGGTCCCAAATCTGAACAACCAGCTTTGGAGTAGATAGGGCTCATTTCGAGACGAAAAAATTAAAAGCGAAAAAATCAAATATCTAAACAAACAGAAAAACCAAATTGAAAACCAGTCAATAAAAGAGTAAAGATAAGTGAAATGAACTGCTCTGAATGAATATTAGACAAGTGTAGTAGGTGGGGTGGATTTATTTATATATAGATATCACTTTTTTGGTTTCTAGTTGAAATATATTTTAAGAAAAAATTAGGAAAATATGTTGATTAGAGTTCATTGTTATAAAATTGCGGACAAAATAAAGAAATATTTCGACAACGGCCAAGGGAACGCAATATTTGATGTAAACGATTTGGTTGGTCATTCGGACGAAAAAAAAATTCAGTGCGATTGCAATGGAACGGGTGTCATCATGCTCGGAATAAGAGATTTGTTTTTGTTTTCTCTATTTTCTAGATTGGATGAAATTTCGTACACACACGGGGTTGACAGTTGCCTGATGTGTTTCATAAATAACGTGAATGCCTTAGTTCTTATTTATGATCAGGCAGTGCGATGAATTTCATGCAATTTTTCGTGTCGTTGTTAATAATTAAAAAAGTTATTTAAAAAAAATGGTAAAGAAAATGTGTGTAAATTGTTAATCTAGGTCGAAAGACAAACGTTATTTAACCTAAGGTAGAATCTACAACATTTTGTTCTATTCACAACAAGCATTCACTAGAGAAAATGTGTAATAACATATATAAAGTATAAAAGAGTGTACGTGTGAGTGAGTGAGTGACTGTACGTGCGTGTGTGTGTGTGTGTTTGGGTGTGTGTGTAGGAGTGACAGACAGTGCAAGTGTCGGAACATACTGTGGCTTAATATAAACCTTCATCAGCACAAAATGATCCACACATCCCATCATGCAAATTGGAATTTAATAAGGTCGATTTAACGAAATTGCCGTTGCTCAATTCATTTTATATTTTTGGGTAAGGTTCAAAATTGCACAGGTCAAGCAATAGCATATCCATATAAGTACATAATAAAAGAAGTGTGAGTGTATGCGTGTGTGTGACAGTGTTGTTCTTGGAGGTGTTGTGTATGGTTTTGGTGTTTAGATTGTGAACATGTGAAGGGAGCAGAGATGAGAGTTTTTTCTCTTTGATCTGGACAGGGGGTAGAGAGGACTTTTTTTTGCTGAATTACAAGCGATGGTGTGAATAATTGAGATTGGTGTGAATTTTCCATTGGATATACTTTTCTAATACATTCACATAAGCCGTAGATTGGGTTTCTGTTCGTTTCTGTGGATTTGGTGATGTATCTAATTGGATTTTGACACCAAACACCAAGCATGGTGATTGGTCTTTATAAAATGCATCACAAAAGATCGAGACAAAATAAGACATTTCTTCGGTTAATTTATAGAGAGAGAAAGTGTGTGAGTGTGTGTGTGAGAGAGAGAGAGCGAGTGAACGAGAGAGAGAGAGAGACAGCGAGACAAAATATTTATAGATATATTGAGTTAGTTGTTAGATGGTGGTGTTAGTCAAACGGGAAGAAGAGTTAATCTAAATGATCATCAACATTCATTTATGAATAACAAACCTGATGTGATTGAATTAGCACTTTTCTTTTCGGCAAGTCCATCATATTTTTCGGTCGTGTGTCGGTGATTAATGCCTGTGTATGAAATTGATTCGTTTGGTTTTGTTTTGTTCTGTTTTTTTTTTTGGTTTTTGTTTCGTTTTGTATAAGCCATGCACTTTTTAGATATACATAACACGAATGAGAAGAATTTTTTTTTTTTGATTCTGTTTTTTATGTTTGAAAAACGAAAAAATTTTGAACTGAAAAATTATTCATGAGTTATTTGATTTTTTTTTTGTCATAAATTTTATGCGAATAATATTAATGTTAACAGCTATTATTCTGGTATATTCAGGAGAATAAAAAAAAAGAACGGTTCTGTTTGATAATAATAATGAAAGGAATAACGAATGCAAAATTGTATCATCTACAAGAATATTCATAACGCGAACAAAAAGCATGTAGCATAGAACTCTGGTCAAAATACGTTTCGCTTTGGTAAATCTTATAGTAATATATATTTTATTGTAAATAGTTGTAATTAAAATAAGAAGAGAAACTCAAAATGTGTGTCCGACTCAACTGAGAGACAAATGCAACATAAACTACTATATATTAAATGGATGCAGATTCGTTTATTTTTCGTTCGTTTGTTTTTGTGTCGTGTTTCGTTTGTTTGTTATATGGTTCGACTGTTGTTAGTTAGTCGCAATACAATGTGATGTTCTTCATTTGAAATGATGACAAATTTTTCATGCTATTTGCTCAAGTTGTGTTCCTGCATTTCTATGGATGCCGCAAAACAGAGAGAGAGAGAGAGAGAGAGATGGCGAACGAGTGAGCGAGAGACAAGACGGGGAGATACAGCGTGGGAGAGTAACAGAGACATGGACAAAACACACAAAAACTGACTGACTGAGATAAAATGAGATGAGATGCGCGCTCGTTCCAAAAATGAAATGACGTAACATGAAAGAAACAAATCATTTGCTAATTCTCCCCAACTTGATTGCTTTTCTCCTTTTTTCTTCTATCGTTTATTTGGTTAGTCGGTGTGATATGCATTTGTTTAATTGAATGGTATGAGCATAAAAAGTCAAATAGTCGTTTGAATCCATTTCATGCTGCTGTTTGAATAGCGTTGCCAATTTCCAATAACAAACATCTTTTTTTCTCTTCGCTTCCAAATGAAATGACATGGAAATTGGGTGATAATGCAATATAGCAATACTACAAACAAACGTAACTGATACTTGACACAGATACAGTTTTTTTTTCTCTCGTTCATGTCAGTTAATTGAGGAGAGTTCAGTGTGCATTAAACGCTCCTAATATCATCATTCAATTATCATTCGTAATTGAGTTAAATTTATTCGCGAGCGAGAAAGTAAAAGATGAATAGAGATAGACAGAGAAAGAAAGAGAACTTGAAACGCGCGTCCGTTTGGAATTGAAGTAGTTTTTTCAGTAGAATTTTCCACTTTATAATTCGTACATTGGCTCAACAATACAACAACAAAAGAAAACGAAAAAAATGGTTTCGTTTTGTGAGAGCAAAAAAAAAACAAAATTCGGGAAATCAAAAAGATAATTCATTTACACCAACCCATTAGATTTTCGTGTAACATGTTTTTTGAATTCGTGAAAAATGGTCGCAACGATGGTTTTGGAGTGGATCCAACCGACAAACTATCCATATCCGGTCCCGAATCATCACCCTCACAGCATGACAACGAATCCAATTCGTGGAATAATGCGTCCAATTCTCGTTCGCCTCGCAACGCGCCCGGCCCACGAGAACCACCTCCTTCCAATTCATCTGGCACTTTGAATCGCTTCAACAAAGCAATGATTTTCTGCTTGAAATTTCTTTGCTAAAATATTCACCAACAGAGACGAGGAAAGAAGAAACCCAATTTACAATTTACTCAACCAATTGCATGTGAATTGTGAATGCGCACTGCGTCTCGGATTCTTACGTGGCTGATTTTGGCTCGGGACGAGCCTTTGACTTTCAAATTCTCAAATTCACTGTCACTATCAGCTGGATTAGCACCAAGCGCACCGTCATCGACCTCACCATCATTTTCGGCTCGGTCGATTTTTCTGTATTTGCGTAGGTCACGTTTCATTGCATAGCCTCGTTTTGCATCATAACCGGTAAGATGATCACCGCTGACGCCTGGCCCATTTCCGCTCCCATTGCCACCCATGTTGTTCGGATCGTATTCGCCCGAGCTAAATTCAATCTCTTCGTCTTCATCGGAAAATTCGTTAACACGGTCTACGCGCGCATCAAATATGGATGAGAAAAAAAGAAGGTATAACATTGGATTTATTGGTTTATATTAGAGAGCAAACACTGACCTATCGTAAATTTTATGGCGGTATCATTATTATTCATGGAGTGAAATATTGAAAATAAAACTTCAACTTTTATTTTACTTCCCGAGTGATTCGTCAAATTCATAATAGTCATAGATTTTCCATCATTTCTTTTTGTTTTTGACGAGGAAAAACTCGGGAGGTGTAAAGAATTTTGCTACGAAATAATGATTAATGAATGTCATGTGAAAAAAACGAACCTGCTAAAACAACGCTATTATTATTTTTATTGTCATGATCCACGGGTATTGATGAAACGCGATCCGCTCGTAATGTGGCAACGGTGCATCCTTGACGCCCAGATTTGCCGCTTGCGGTTAGCTCAACAGTCATATCCATTGATTTTTGTAAAACCGCATCCATTCGAATGATGCCTTCCGCTAACGTTTTATAGCCTAATATTGTTCGACTTTTATATTTTTTACGCCTTTGCAACAGTATCTGCAGTCTGTGGTTTCAATTTGGATCACAAGCGAAGAGAAAAACAGAATGCTTTTAAATTCGATTTTAATGCATTCCAGTTAATGAAAAAAGATAGCTAGCGCAAAGAGTGTATTAGATTTGCCTGGAGCGACGCCATCATTTTTAACTTATGACATTGCACCTTGGCAATTCACTGTATGTACGAAACGTATATGAGTATGTGCGAGAGAAAGCAGAGCGTGTTATGAGCTAACGTCAGCTGCTGACGAGTATGCGTTGCGTTGCGCTGTTTTAACGCATTTGCAATACAAAATTCGTGTTCCTTTCTGGGTCCAAGTCAAGTTTAATTTCAAATTTGACTTCGCACCCAGAAAGGAATACGTATTTTGTAACACTCGAATTTTGTATACTGGCCAGCAGCTAATATCAGCAGCTGACGTTAGTTAGTGCTGCTGACGTCAGCTCATAACACGCTCTGAGAGAAAGAGATAGACAGAGAGAAAAACGAACAGCTGAAAATACGATACGAACCTGTTTCCATCGCGTTTGATAAAATGTGGATATTGTAGGCTAAAATGTAAATCTAGATCAGTTTCAAAGAATGACGTCGCGCCGCTACCGCCAATGCTGCCAAACGATGTGTTGTTCACATTACATGCAGCCAACGATGATGGCGCACTGCCACCAGTCAAACCGCCAAATCCAACGCTATTGCTACCCGTAAGAAATGTCTGTGGCACTGGTATTTCGTGAGACCTTAATGTGCGTTTTGAGCTTTGCATTTTTACAGCCAACGATAATGACGTTAGATCCGGAGGTAATGGCATCATAAGTGTAAGTCGTGTTATCGACAGCGAACATAATCTGCGGAAGAGAGAAAGAAGAAAAAAAAATATATATGAGAAATGGAATAACAGCGACTGACACAAAATGGGGCTGAATATTATGGATAAAAGTAGAAAATGATTTGATGAAATGGGATACATTTTTTCGTGCAGGTTCGTTCTTGATCCAACAAGTGTGAAATAATAAGTCCATCAACAATGAAGAATTACGTGTTTTTTTTATCCTGTTTCGTTTTCTGTATTTAACGGGGTCAATAAAACGGATGAGCTGATGCTCATTTTTCATACTCATCGCAATTCTGAGCGATTATTGTTCGATTTTTTTCCTACTATCTTCTTCAACCTCAGCTCGAACACAACTAGACTGTTCACATCATTTGGGTTTGTATATGGAGTGGCTATATTTCTTGACCCGTCACATTAAATTCAAAAAGCAGAACAACAATTATTGTCCTCGAGAATAGTATTACGTAACCACAGAGTTAAAATGTAGTTTACATAATTGTCCGTGGATAAAATGTACGTTTTATGCATTAAATAGTGTCAAGACTAATTCATTTGAGAGTGCATATAAATGAAATGAACGTAATGTAGCCATGAATCGAAATGAGGCGAAATCCTTTGGGCGCACAGTTCATCATCATCATCATCATCATGGTGCAGAAACAGAATCGTATGATTCATATTTAGCATTCATTTTACTTAATTTAATTTGATAGATATTGCTCACTTGCATAATAATAATAATAATCCACTCTTAATAAATTCAAGTCAAACCACATGCATTAGCAGCAACAACAACAACTACGAATGCATCCACAGCAAGTGTGTTGTGTGCATTGTGGCAAACAATGGCTCAAGAGGAATATATTTTATTACGTTATGATTTGATTTTATTTTTATGCGATTCACAATGTCTGCTTTTGTTTTCAATATCACATACAAATATTTATGTCAATTCGAATCGAATCATATATGCATAAAAACGCCTGCAAATTGCCAATTGTCTGATGCTGTGAACAAACAATTATCGACATATTCCTGTATAATATGGCATGAAATCCATTATATTTTGTTTGTCGCTATTTCAAGCTCGAGTGAAAATTATATTTCACGCTTGATGCACTTTATTTATGCCGATTTTTTTTCATGTTTTATTATATATCGTCGCAAGTGGGAACCATTTGCCTCATTGAGTGTGTATGTGTTGTTAAAAAAAACATTTATGAAATATGGTTTTTGTGCGCATCGAACGAATTACGTTTTGGTCAGTCGAAAAACGGCTGAAAGTGAGATACATATTTCCAAAATTACACACTGTGTGTGTTCGTATAGGATGATATTAGCAGGATATATGCTGAGCAAAGGAACTCAGCAAGCTGAGATTGGTACGTTTGAATTTTGTGACTTACTATTCGTGCAAATTTATGAGAAATTTTGGTGGAGTGTTGATGGAGTGTAATGGAAAATGTGTTCCAAACTCCCATCCATCATAAATTTGTTTGAATAGCACGTCATAAAGTCAAAATATCCCAATCTCAGCTTGCTGAGTTTCTATGCTCAGCATATATCCTCAGCTATCTGTCATTGACTGTATTCATTGTTTGTTGTTGTTGTATTGCTGACTGGTTTGTAAATTGCTCACACAATGCATTCAAATCACATTGGCGCTTATAATAAAATAAAATTGAACGCACCAATGGAAATGCCGAAAAAGAAAAATGAATTATTCCATGTTTTTGAAACGAAATTTTGCCAATAGAATCAAATCAATTTGTTGTTGTTGTTGTGTTTGAAAATGTATTGCATTTCCTTGTTTGTTTTACTTTGTACGTTACGCTCAGTTAAACAATTCAATCAAAAAGATGGTTGTGAATACAAAAGTCTTCATTAAAATCGGTCGATTTGCGGACGAGATTCCACTGCTGCCTAATAATAATATCATTCAGACGAGAAAAAAAATTTGTACAACAACATTCCAGGGGTTAGAATGGGATGGGTGAATTCGATTAGCGGAATCGTCTTTTGTTTATCCATATTTTTTATTGATACGATGCTGAGAGAGAGAATGAGAGAGAATAAATGCATTTTTAATGTGGACAAGCATTTGAAATTTGGCAAAAGATTCGATCTCATCTCTCTCTCTCTCTTTCTCTCTCTCTCTCTCTTTCTCTCTCTCTCTCTCTCTCTCTCTCTCTTGGGTATATGGTTGTGGAAAAGGGGTTTTTTTCCCGTTCGAGAGCGGCAACTCATTATATTGAAAAATTCCATGGCTGGCGGCTGACCATCAAAAGATGTTGCTCTCCGTTCAAAGCTCATGCATTCCATTCGAAGGGAATCAAACGGATTTGATTTCGTTTGCTTTTGGCAAATTTCCAAAAACATAAAAGATATATTTCTCAGTGGAATCCGTTACACAAGGAATCCGTTATTTGTACCAAATTATGATGAGAATGCGCGATGCGAACGCGATTATTCTATTTGAAATCTCAAAATCTTCGGATTCATAGTGAATCCAATGTTAGAAACCATGGAACTATCTTCATGTTTTATACATTCGAGATGATTACCGAATTGCATGTTTTTTCTGTGCTCCAATGAAATGAGAAGAATGAAAAATAATTTGGAATTATTCTTGATGCTAAAATGAAAATGAGATAAAACTCCCAAGACAATATTTCCATGGGCTTCTTTGGTGCTGCTGTTCTGAATTGCCAATGGAAATCGATGTGCAGGTTTTGTAAGAGAGAAAAAAATGCAAAATGAAAAACTAAACAAAAATTTGGACTCAAATTATGGTTTCGATGACTTCCATTGTTTCTATTTCAGGGGTGGTTTTTGCAAAATTCGACTCAGCCATTTTCATGTTTATTTATACGGTTTGTTTTGTGTTAACGCCCCAATGTCAGTTCACCATGACATTCATGTTAAATGACCATTCGGCATCGACAACGGGAATTGATTTCAGTTTTTTTTCTCGAAATGTCGAATTTCAGTAATGATGGAAGCAGCCGTCAACAATTTAGGTAATTCATTTGCACGTTCACGTACACGCACACAACATAAAAACAATGGCAACTTGGACAGAGCGATCATCTTTCATTAGTGGACAAACAGATCATTTATTTCCCATGCATATAACAACAGTGGGTTTTGACAATAACGAGGTCTGAAACAATATCGGATAATACGATACGTCTCTCTCTCTCTCTCTCTCTCTCTCTCTCTCTCTCACTCTCGATGATTCCAGGCCCAATTTGGATGGCCATTGTTCTATCGAAAGTCATCTGAATAATTCATATAGTGTTGCCGTGCTAGTTGTCGCGCGGCACTCGCTTTGTGAAATGTGAATTAATTGAATGCGTAAGTGAAAACAATACGCACTAAATATATCATATTTCGACCTGACGTGCACCGGCACTGATGTGACGGTGTATCGGCTGGTTGGGATGCAGTGCTAGTGTCGCGTACGCTAGATAATTGATTATAGGTCGATGGCGCGTCACAAACATTACATTCTATTATTTTTATTATTCGTTTTTGTTTCGCTTTCTATTTTGCCGTTTTCCGTTTGACGTTCTGCGATGTGTTTTGTTTGCGCATATTTTGTGCCTCCTCCCGCATCCACTTTACATCAAGCCACTCGTCTTCATTTCACATCGATAACAAGGAATTTAATTACTACATAATTGATTATGGTTAATGTTGTTGGCTCTTCAAACGAATAATATATATGAGTGGGTGTGTGTATGTGTAATTTGAGCGCTCTTGATGCCATTGCACCAACCAACAATTTTATTGTGATGTTGATAGAGGCTGTCATTTCATTATCTTGACTTGTCATTAAAATAATATAACTTTTCCACCGGTTCGTATCATTCGCACAAGTGGATCAAATAACACATAACCATAAACTTCTTGGGCAACCAAGAGCAAGAGAGAGATAGACTACTTTGTCCTATGCTTCAGCACAAATCAAATAGAATAATAAATTGAGTTGCCATTGAGAAAAATAATGAAGTAAAAGTATGAATATAAATCAAGTCGAAATGTCGTTGCTAAACGAAGAAGAAACAAGACCGCAGAGCGTCGCTCTGCTCCGCTCTGCGTTCTTGAGTTTATAGATATTTTTTCTATTTTGTTGTTCCACAACAAACTATTTTATTGGCGCACTACATGAAATGCATTTTATTAAAGTAGTCTTTGAATTATATTTGTGATTTGAATGTCAATTCCAATTGTAATTTTAGTTTGGTTAAAATTATTTGTAAATCCACGAAATGAACTTTTCTGATGATGAAAATATTGACGTTGTAATGCGTGAAATTATATCTGTTGAAAACATTAAAATTAAATCAGTATCAAAACGGAAAAAGAAGTCTACCAATTTAGTCCAAAAAGATGAAAGTAGAACCAAAAGGGTCTGAGAGAATGGATAGTGATAGTGCAAATTCATTAAAGCGTAAGAAGAATGTTCTGGATTCATCGTTCGAGAATGTTCTTTCTTTAAAGAAGAAAAAGAAGTAATATCATAAATTGGAAATATGAAAAGCAATAAAAACATCTTGTGTAACCTTATTCAGTTGTTGTTGTTTTTTTAATTTTTCATTTACATTACTATTTTTGTTATGTTTTGATATATACAAATAACAAAAAAATAATAACGAAATGCATTTTTAGTCATCTCTGTTTTGCGAATATCGATTCGTAAAGTAAAATGAATGATAAAAGTATGATGAAAAGATGTATAATCAAAAAAGGGAATTAATTCTTGATAGTACATATGATATTAAATCAATTTAACTAAACCATTGTTTTATTATACGTTATTGTTCATTAATGTAACTCCTTTAAATCAAATAAATAATATGCGCATAGAATTTATCTGAACCATTACTTATACTAAAGGGTAAAAGAGTACTATACAAAAAAAGGAAAAAGTAATGTAAATTTTAAATAACATTTGATAATAAAAATTTGATTAGCGTTTCGAGATATTGTGCACTTATTTGTCGTTACTGCCACTAGTTTGAATTGAATAAAAAATATGAGCATAAAATTGAAAGCCACTCTAATTCTGTTCATGGCTCGAAAAAGTATTAGAAAAAAAAAACGCAGATTAGTAGCTCTACATTTCATGTAGTGCTAAAAACGCGCACACATATACGACTAGCTGCGTCGTTGTCTTCATTGGATCGGCAAGAACAAGAACTGCGAAATTTTTGTTTTTGTGCGCAATTCAATTGAAGTTCGACCCAAACAAGATGAACGTTTGCTCCCATGATAAGTTTGAGTGTTTTGCAAAAAAAATATCAATCTATCTGTTTCGTAACATTGAAATGATCTGAATTCGTTTGTTTCTCCGTTTGTTTGTCGCTTATATTTGAAATACGTAATTTGGCACAAATTAAATTGTTTACTTTGCTCCATCGACGAGTCAACAATTGAATCCGTTAAAATATTGAATAAAATCATAGTAAGTCAAAAGAAGAAGAGGAAAAAAACGAGTCGTTGCTACAATGAACTATAATAATTGGGTCGATTCGGCTAGATATTTGTCATTTTTCGAATCGTTTTTCGTGCGGTATATTTCAGCGACGGGTACAAAAACAGTGATTTCGTTTAAACACGAACGCAGATACAAAAAAAAAATGAAGAAGGAAACACCAAATTGAAGCCACACCACGCAGTGAATCATTAATAAAATCGATTGAGACTTGAAAACAAATCCGAGCGCGCGTACAAAAAAACGTAGAAGAAAAAAAAATGTGTTGTACACACAAAAAATTCGAATCGGTTCTCAGTTCATTCACAGATGAAAATCGATTTTGAACGAGACGAGGGCATGTACATGAGTTCCAAAACCAGTTCAAACGAATTGTTGAATTGACATGACCAACATTTCACGCTCATTATTTCTCGGTAAATGCAATTTCAGTCGGGTTTTTCCTTTTTTTTCTCGTGGAAAATGAGTTGAAAAGTCATAAACTTTCAACAGAATGAAATTGTGTGAGGGAGAGAGAGAGAGAGAGAGAGAGAGAGAGAGAGAGAGAGAGACTGACAGAGGAAGCGGTGAGATGACAAACGATCTTAGATCGTACGGTAGCGTAGGTATTTTTATATTACTTAACCAAACAGCCGCCAGTGATTCTATAGACACTGAGAATCGATCTATTTTTATCAGCGGTGAGTCGCTTTGTGAACCGAAATGATACTCGCACAACAAACGAAAGAAAGACGACAAATGAAAAACCAGCAACAGCAACTGAGAGAACAAGCACACACTCACGAGAAATGTCTTGAATTCCTTTTGTTGGCAGCATATTTCAATTGTTGTAGCTACTGCTGCTCGTATATGGATGTTTTGCTTCACGGTTAGCTTGGCTGAAAAATGCAGTTACAAACATGGTAGCAAAAAAAAATCGTGAAGTTAGTTCCACATTCAGACAATATTTCCCTGTTTGTCTCTGTCGTGCACATTTTGTTGCAGTGCGAACGAGAGCGATAGAGATATAGAGAGAGAGAGCTTGACATGGGATTACCCAAACATTGTATTTTAAGTAGAAATATTTTAATACCGTGGAGACGTCAATCGTGTTGACGTTACCACTGCAACCATTGTGCAAGCGATTTACTCTCAGCTGATGTTCAACTTATTCTTGGCATTCAATCCGCACTCGTACTCTCTTGCTCTCTGTCTTTCTCTTATCATTTCGTTCCGTTCCGTTCGATTCGCTTATTTTTTTTCTCGTCTTCGTTTCATTTCTTCTATGATCAACGTTCACTTTTTGTTTGAATGTGTATGCACAATCTTTAGCATCAACATATTTTGCCGCATCTTGGCTTGCACTCGAGTGAATGAGAGTGAAGAGAGTAAGGAAGATTGAAAGAAAAGAAGATCAATTGTGAAGAAGCGATTCATTGAATCGATATGCGGACACGATATGCTTACAAATACGCGTCTGCAAACAAAGCAATCGATTGTCTGAAGAAAGAGCAAGATTGAGACAAAAAGCATGCACAGTGAAAACTGAAGCGTATTCGCGTGTTTGATTCAATGATTACGATTATTTATGCGTTCATGTGCGCTCAGACTCTCTTTTCATAATCGTGTGTCTTCCCCTCACAATAGCCCTTTTGCTTTGGCTTTTTTCCCTGTGTGTCTTTGTACGCGCCAACGAAATGCGAGACAACATCTTCAAAGTGTGTACACATGCATATCGTATTACATATTTTATGGGTGCTAACTCGGTGTCTGCATGTACGGTAGGTTTTGTTTGAAGGTGCACACTTTGTTTCATGCCTTCTTAGCTCAAATTGCGATGTAAACATAAACATGAAAATTAAATTCGAGCAACACAGTTAAGAACTTTACTAAATATCATTAAAAAGTCATGAGCGCGCATGAAAATTTGTGTCCTGTTTTTTTTTCCCTGTGTCTTCTATGTTGAAGTAAGAGTTGACAAATGTCAAACATGCTGATTATTTTTGCACGAATTTCCGTTTTGTCAAAAATTACATTTCCCAAAAACCGACCTATCCGTTTGCCTGGTGGAATTCGTATTAAATGTGCACACCAAGAGAGAGAGAGAGAGAGAGAGAGAGAGAGAGAGAGAGAGAGATAGAGATTGAGTTTCGTTGAGCCATTAAACCAAAATGTAAACACACCCAGAGCCATACACAACTGCACAGCACTGGAACAATAATCCTTTGAGATGTAGCCGGTTTTTTCATTGGCTGTGGTCCTTACCATTGACAAGCTGGGTGGATGTGCTACAATTTAATTTTCGTAATTAAATTTACTGGATGAAAGAGATGAGCACACTGTGTGATGATGTCATGAGCCTCAGCCGAGGCACTAAACGAATTTCACCGACAACGACGACGACGACGACAAGTAACACGTATTAAGAGGGCGAATAATAAACCAAAGTATTTTCATATCTCTATGGCAAGTGAATAAATGCTGAAGAATGTGAACGAACGAAACAAAGGCAGCTTTTGTGAATCTTGTCTTATGCAGTGTATCGTTGAGTTGATAGTGCGTGCACTGAAGAATGTAAATGCTTATGCAATAGATGTACGTATGTTTGCACTCGAAACCATTTGTCTCGATAAAACGAACGACATTCGGTGTGCGTGCGCGCGAGCGCTCGCTTCAACATAATTCCCTTACAATTTTCATTCTTCTTCTCTCGTTTTTGCCTTCTTCTTCTTCTACTCCTTCTTCTTGCTGCAGTAGCGTTAACACGTACCAAAAACCCATTGTGGCAGAAGTCATTTTAAACATTGTCTGTCGGTTTTCACACAACACATGGCTGTGCAAATGAATTGTATTCAATTATGAAGAGAAAAAAAAGAGAAGAAGATGACACATCAAGTCCTTTCTTCAAATTCAATTCGTTTCACTGCTGCTGCACGTCTTTATTTTTACTGTCGCCAGAATTGAATCGCGTTGCATGTGTGCCGATTTTAAATGACAACAAAAATTGCGCCTGCCACGACTCCGTATCGAAAGAGCACAAAGTTTTCAAGAAATAGCGAAGAAAAGGAAGAGCGAGAGTGAGAGAGAATGGCAGAAAGATGATGTCTTTAAAATGAAAGAGTAAAAATTTTATCATGCGATAATAAAGTGGCTGTTGGCGCATATGATGGAAAATTATTTGCACATCAACGGAATAACCTTTTTAAATATTAAATAATTTTATGGCAACGATTCAGCATCCATTCCGGTGATGCGAATGAACACAATATCCAAGACTTGCAAGAGATTTGGCGATGAACATGGATTTTCGTGTTGCCACCGTGTAATTTTTTTTCCAGTTAAATCTAAAGGATTAAAGTGCTCTAATGAGTGCTTACATGTATTTAGGTATATATTTTCATTTTTCGTCATACAGCGCAGAGATTGAGAAAAACATGCAATTTTGATTGAATTGGTGTCCTTTGAAATAACACTCGGCGCTCTCTCGTTTTTCGTGGCATTCATGCTTTTTTCTCTCTATGTTTTGTAGACCATTAATTAAATTTCCTTCCATTTCGTTGGAGACAAGAAATGTTTTTGTTTGTTCGTTAGTCATTGCCATAAACTAACACCCTGAATCGCAATTTTAATGGACCACAGAAAAAAACGTGTAATGAATTCCAGACTGTCAAGATACTGCTGAAATGATGCCAAAAGGAGCGAAAGAATTTCAACAGCCACGTCCCTTTTTGTGACATTCATCAAACGGTAACGTCCACCTCTTTTTCCTGCATTTTCATCTAGCGAAATCGGGAAATTTGACCGGGGAAAAAAATCGACAACAAAAAAGAATTTTCTCCATCGCAAGAAAATTGATAGCATGTGCGTCTCGTCTTGTGTTATTCCTTTCTCTCTCTCGCTCTCTCTCTCTCTCTATCTATCCCGTTTCGCACTTTTCGTTATGTGCAAGGGTATTCAAGAGCAAAATGAAAACAATATGAAGCAGCAAACAATTAAAAACGCGTATAAAACTTCGTATCACTTTCAAAATGCGTCAAGTGAGATTTTTCTCCTTTGTTTGTTCTCCTTCAATTCAATCAAATTAAAATCACGATGGCACCATTTAGACGGGGCTCGTCTTGTTATGCCATTTATACACACAGGCGCGTCGTGTCGTGTCGTGGTACAACATCACATTGTTGTTAGTTGTGTTGTTTTCTTTATTCTGTTTTGATTTTGTTATTGTTTTTTTTTCTTGTTCGGCTTTTAGCTTTGTTGACGCCCAATCATCTGCTAAGCAAAACATACTTAATGCATAGCATCATTTTATAGCATCTTAAAATGAATCACAGTGTGCGCGAAAAAAAAAATCGAAATGCAACTGAAAAGCGACGTTAGAGAGAAGAACAAAAATGAGCAACAACAACAACTATACCATTACATCGAAATATTCAACATTTTTCAAGTTGAAAGAGAGAAGCAATTCATCACAAATTAGCATCTGGTTACAAAATTCTTCGTCTTATTTACTTGCCTGCTATTCGATGCATTTTTCATCTGTTGTTGTTTTCTCGTTGTAGCAAGTGAGTGATGGGCCACATGCAAAATCATGCGCTCAAATAAAAATGAACTAAAATTACACTTAAACAAACAATTGATTTTACGACAGCCAGAGAGTCATTACGGTTCGAATATTCACTTTGACCATGACAATAGATTGCGCAAACTTCCCCAAATGATTGCATTTCATTTTTGTCGCGTTTTTTTCTTCTATTTTTCTAAATTAGTTTTGTAAATGTCCGCGTCGGCTCCTCAGGCCAATGGACGCCTGTCTACTGTTTCGTTGCCAGATCTTGCAAAAAAAAAAAATTGGCATTCGATGTTTGAACATTCATAATCATCGATGCGTTCAGCGAGATGCACATTCCGTACTTTGTTTAAATTTGATTTAGTACGTGACTCGAACCCAAATACATTTCGACTATAATGGAAATGATTTTATGCATTTTCATCGTGATGCTATGGTAGTTCCATCGCTAAGATGGAATGTTGTTTTCAAAATGATAAAATAGCAAATGATAGATTAGCAACTAACCGAAAATCAATGTAATGTGTGCACTGGGACTTAGTTGTATTGTTCTCAAGTGGTGGTTCAAAACAAAAAATGGCCACTTAAAAAAGCTCTTATCAACGCCTGATTTTCATCAAAAGAATTTGATTTCATCCAGAATATCTCTCACGCGTTCTGCGAACAAAGTCCAGCCAAAATCGACTTAATCGAACTTAATGATATGATGATGAAACAGGCACATTCAACGTGTGTGTGCTCTCTGTTTTCTTTGTAATTTTAATTAAATTGAGGTCGCCGTGTGCCCACCAATAAAAAGATAAAGCAACTTTATCCAGATTATAATAATCAAGTAACAACGGATATCGTCCTTTTGACTCTGATCACGGCATTCTTCGCCACCTTCATTTGTATTCTGACCGTGAAATACGAGCATACGCATTAATGATACATATAAAATGGATGAACACCGTGCGACCGCTTTTATTACGATCAGTAAATATTGCTACTTCCAATGGTGGAAAGTGTGTGTGTTTTTTTGTGCGTATGAAGCTCGAGCGGACGCGTTCACACAACTGTTTATTCATTCATCGGTTTTTTCATTTCTCGGTTGCTGTGGAAATACTTTACGTGTCAAGATTTTATGGGCCACAAACCAATGATAATACAAATTGGGACGGACACATTGGCATTAGAGAGAGAGAGAGAGAGAGAGAGAGAGAGGGAGTGAAAATAGCTTGATATTTCCACATTTTTTACCCCAGTTACTACAATCGCGTGAAGTCGCGTTTTTAGCCTTTTCAAGGACAACGTAAGCATGTTGAATCACAAATCGCTCGGATAATCGGTGCCCTCTACACACATATCCACAATGTTTGTCCCACTGTCGAAGCAATGACGCATACAAATATTATATCAAAATTATATAGGGAAAATACGATTAATATCAGGTTCATTTTTCGGAATATTTTACACATTTCGTACCAAAACGTACGTTAGCATTTTATTCATTTAAGCGCTTGGGCTGGCGCCGCGTAACATTTTGCCATTTTTGCTGCTGCGAAAAGCAGAAAACCATTTTATTTTTAGATGCATATTACATTTTCATATTCATAACTATTCATGACATCCTCAACTATTTTAGTGATGAGTTTTATTGAACCGAAGCGCAGAGCATGCAAATGACAGCCGTGCCAACAACAAGTATGTCGACATGTTGCTGAGTTCACGTTTTTTGATGTCGAATGGCAACAAATTGCAATGTTCACCGTTGTATAGCTGCTGTTGCTTTGGCGATAGCGTGCTTCGAAAAATGAGCAATTGATGTGGTTGTCATTAGTACGAAAATAAACATTCAAACCAAATATGGGGAAAATAATCAATGCTTTAGTTTGTATACAAAGCACTGTTGGGCTGTTTATGTGCTCTTCAACCCCCCACGAACAAATCGCCCATTAATTGCAAAGACTTGATGGTGACGAGTCTTTTTCTCTTCTGCCTCGTCTCCTCTCTTTTTCTATCTAAATCCTTGTCTAAATCTTCGTACTTGTTGGTGGCATTTCAAGCAACAAAAGAAAAATGTACAGTACACCCTTTGATTTTTCCACACACGAACACGCACACACGCACACGCACACACACATACATTCTCTGAATCAACTGAATTTTCATCATGAACCAAAAATGTGTCGTCAATCGTGATATTTTCTTATTATCAGATAAACCGGATTTGAACATCAGATTTGTGTAGATTATCATATTGCATTTGGAATTGACTGGGTGCGGACGATGCTGATTCATTTCATGAGTGACCGAATAAAAGCTTTTATTTATTGCTAGCAATCCAAGTGTAATCGTTTGTGTCTAGTGTTGAATGTTCCGATTTGTAGTTTCTATAGACGCTCCTAATTTATCCGCACTTATCTCGGTAAGTATACTCAAGTCCAAAAATAGCCAATTGTGCATGCGGCGAAAAGCTGAACCAAGAGAAGAATGGGAAACAGAAGAAAGAAACACACACACACATACACAAAGCCGAATCGACTCAACGTTATCGAAGTGCACGGCAACAGTTTCCCTTTCTTGTTCACGGTTGTGCGGTTTTGCTGTCGCTATGACCGTGAAAATGGATAAGAAAAATCGTAAATCGCATTCAAAAGGTACTAATCTGGCCGAGAAAAAAAACATCCAACCGCGCTGTTCACAACATGAAACATCGCCACTATTATCTGTTTTTGAATGCTTTCAATGTGTATAATAATTTAATTAAATGAAATTTTCCCATGAAAAATCGCTCGCATTCATTTGCTCTCTGATGTTTGGGCCAAAGTAAAAACCGGAACGCTACTGTGCAACAACATCGACGGCCACCTGGTGATAAAACCTTTTTGCCACCGACGTTGCTGGCTCGTACTCTGGGATGACGCACAACATCATCTAATTCCCGATAATTTGTCTTTATCTCTCTCGCTCGTTCCCACTCATTTCAAACGTTCAATGCTTCTGTTTAACGTCCGGATCACATTTTTTTTTCTTCATTTCAATCTTATTTTGTATTGCGGGGTTGCATCAACTCTGTTCCAATTTCAGTAAGATGATTTGGTCTATAAATATGAAATTGAGAGCTGATGACTCTTGAGTGCTCAAGCGATTATGGTCGTTTTTTGCCGCGTAATTGAATTAAAAATTCATTGAATCAAACCGATCCCGAACGAGATAGGGACAAGTACCGGTCGCTCTTGATACTCTGGACAGAGAGCGTAGTTAATCATATTGATAATCATTTATTTTTATTTGCATGTCGTGGAAAATTTCGCTTGAAAACTCACATTCTTCGTCCAAATTGATTATTTGCAAAGCAAATGAGTTTGAATTGGAAAATATGCTGATTGTTTGCGAAAATGGTTTTCATCATCATATTCTATGTTATTCGCTGAAACAAGTCCATTTCATTATTATTGGTGATGAACATCAAACAAATTTGTTTCAACGTTCAGACCAACAATTTCTTACAAAATATTGGCGAAAAAGAATATTTCGGTCTAGACAAAAAAAACCATAAAGATTGTCAGTTCAGCAACCACATTGTGGTTCTGAATTAAATTGGGCTATTTTCAAAAGCAAAAATCTTGTTAATATTTTGAAAATAAATAGAACCATTGAATAGACCAACGCTCTTATCACAATTTTTTCACCGTTATTGCGGACTCTTTGATCACGTTCGAGTGTGCTCTTGACAAAAGAACCAACAGCAGCAGCAGCACAAGCAACAATAAGAAATTTAAAGCAAATAACCGAAGAAAAATTGTTCAGACAGTCAATTATCTATTTACTTGAGTTGTTTTTTTCACTTTTCTTTCATTTCACATCATATGAGCGACACGAAAATCCATTAAAAATGTTTTGTTTCATCGTAATTAGCATTAATGTCGTTATTTTGATTACAAAACGATTTCACACGCAAGAAAAACCAGCACGCCAGATGAATCGAAAATAAATTCAAACGTTTCCAAAAAAAAATGCGTTGATTTCATTATTAGGGCCAACGATTGAGTACCGGCAGCAGTAGTAGTAGCGGCAACAACAAAGATTGACGTCAAAAATTCGTTCGGTTTTGTTCTACATACACGCACCCGTTATGTAGAGCTAGTAAAACAGTTATAATACACACGCACTGCTGGCTGAAGGAAATATCAAGTGTGAAAAAAGTGAACAAAAAAATAGAAAGAAATAGAAGTGACGTACCTAGTCATAGAAAATAACACTGAAAACTAAGCTATGTTTAATATTAATGCTCTTTGCTGTGATTATTTTAGTCGTCGCGCTCTTTTTTCTTTCTTGCTTCTGTTATTGTTGGTTTTGTTCCGTGTCTATGACAGCGAAAACTCATCGACCTAAATTTTGCATTCATCATTTTGTCGACGCAAAGTGCTTACGCTATTTCCATGCGATGCAATGCGAGAGAGAGTCCGATGAGAATGAAGAAAAACGTTCAAATTATCATCTTGATAGATGTTACGCTGCAAAAAAACGTGTGTACACTTTTGCACGGGTCTTTTCGCATTTTACGAGCATAAATGCAACGGTAGCAGCGGCAACAGTGGCAGAAGCAAAAAAAATGTATTTTTAATGGAAGCAATTCGGCGTGGGAGAACACACCAATCATATGGCTTACATTTAGTTTGCAAACTGCTCGGTATGTGTGTTTTGACGCTTCTTCTACAAAATGCAGATAGCATTTATGTAACAATGACGTTTACCATTTCACATTTTTCGTGCTTGTCTTCATCTTCTTACTCTCTCTCTATCGCTTTTTCGCTCTCGTTTTTATGTTTTTTCGTTCTATCATCACCGTGCAAATACGTTTATTTGCTGTTTTTCTGCCGAGAAAACTTGCAGGAAACGAAAAACCATGTCTCTCGTTCTTATGGGCTTTTAAGAGATACAAAGATCGAAAAAAGCACACCGAATGAAAAACAGATATGGAATATTTAAATCATTATGTATTTCTTTAGGTAGTAAGTTATTTGCGAGCTATATTCCGTCACTAAGCACGATGTGCTGCATAGTTGGCTTCGTTGCGTCTCATTTCGTCTTCTCTTTTCAGCTAAGTGTTCATAATGTACTTTTTCCAACGACATGGCAAGCACCATTACAGAATAATTTTATTTCGCACACATTTTTTCAGATATATCGAGGCTTTTTTTTACCTCTTGGCCCCTCTCTTATTCTTTCATTTTTCACCGCGCTCTCACATAAAATAGACACTTCCTTCATCGAAAGAACAAACATTGACAGTTCTTAACATCACAAAAGTATTTATGGTTTCTTTGTTGTTGAGAGAAAAAAAAACACCATTTCAAATGGTAACAACCGAAAAAAAACACCACCCATTTCCTTTATCATTTTCATTGTGATGAAAATAATCCAATTTGAAGAAAACTCAATTTTTATTTGTTGCCGTTGGTGACGACGCAGGAAAAACAAGTTGCATCGGAATTTGAACTTTGAAAATTCAAGTGATTGCAACGGGATGCACAATCTCAACCAGAAAACAATCACAATTGAACGAGAAGTACGTAGAGTGTGCGCGTGGTGAATTAAATATCATCCAAGAACAGAATTAGATTCCATTGAGGTCAACAACATTGGCAATCATACGCATTTGGAATGCATGAAAACGTTCTACATACGTGTTCATTCGCAGCGAGAATGAACGTGCAAGCGAGCAAGAAAAATGATTGCGCTCGAGCGGGGTCAAACACGAATTCATCGAATGAAATGCATTCTCGCTTGTTTCGTGTCACTCATTGACTCAATTTCCAAGTATTTTCAATCGATTCATTCGAAATGGAATTTTTTGTTTGCACCCGACATTATAAGCGCATACAAATACTGAACTTTTCCATATGTGGCCATTACGTCTGTTCTCAAAATCATTAACTACACACAGAATGTGTATGTGAGCTGCAGTTTGTTTGATTCTGAGCGCGATTCCATTTGATTCGTTCTATATTTACGGAAAACAAAGTAATTCGAAACGTGCACAGTATTTTAAAGAAATTAATTCAAGTCGACAATCTTGAGAGGTAATAATGATTATTTCTCTCTCGGTGTGCTTTTTTTCCTTCTTATTTTACCTAAAAATACAACACATCATCACTACAAATATGCATTTGGCAATCGCCACGTTTTCTCTCTCCCTTTCTGCTTTTTTATTTTGTTTTGTTTTCTTAACTAAGCGCACCGAACAGATTACGATCATTAAACGTATTAAGTATCGATTTCTTCATTTAGCAAACTCTAAGTCGGTAATGTAATTAAAAAAGGCCCCTCGATTTGATTTACATTCAGCCAGAACAAATTCAACTCTTTGTGTACACAAGCATTTGAAACAGCTGTAATCGAATACTGCGCCGTTGAGATTGAGCTAAAGTAGGTGGAATAAAAATGAAAAAAAAAATAAAAAGTAAAGGCGAACAAGTGTAATGAGCGATGGAAGCCGTATGCTCTTTCCGCAAACCACAAAACTACAAAAACTCACAAGCGAATCTTTGCCATTAATTGTATAATAATTATAATTAGGAAAAAAAAGTGTTTAGAATTAAATTTATTTTGAGCCAAAGAGAGATGACGAGAGAGAGAGAGAAAGAGAGTGAAAAATAGAAAAAAAAAATGTTACGCTAAAAGTCACTCATAGAAACGTGACTAGCAAAAAAAAACACTCGTTTTTTTTGTGTCAGTATGAAAATAGTTCAGTATTTCGAGCTTTTGAATATATGATTGGTTGCCATTCATTTGCGCGCGCGATAGTGAGCGCATGTCTGTGTAGTGTTCAGATGCAAACAAATTTTTGAATAATTTGGTGAATCGGTAATTTTCATTGTTTCGAAGTGGCCACGCCACAGCCACTTGAACAAATTGAACTCATTTCGGTTTTTGACGGTTTGACGGGGTTGCTCTAAATAACTTTCCAAACCAGTTGTTTTTTCTCTGTTTTCAATGAACCAAGAATGTATACGACCACATTTTTCATTCACTCACAAAATCCACTTCACTGAACAGGCAATTAATTCAAGTGATTATCATCCGTGTTGTGATTTGAACACATTTCGGTATTTTTACATTATTTTTCCTCTCTCGCTCGCTCTCTTGCTCGCTAGCTTATTCGATTGCGAAAAGTGCACATTTCAGGATGACTCAGTTCAATTGATTCGATTCCATTATTCGATGCAAAATCACACGAAATCTAAATAAACAGTCATTTGCCGAAGCGACGAGAAAATGATTTTTTGCTGTAACAATCGTTGTTTATTACGATCTTTTCCTTTGTTTTCTTCTCTCTCTCTCTCTTTCTCCCTCCCGGCCGCCGTATTCTCTGCATAATAATAAACTTCTTGTTTTGGTGTTCCGACAGTAAGTTTTACTCATTTTTCAATATATGTGATTCGCCGAGCTTGACTTATTTCCGCTTAATCAATCTTGTTGCATTGAATATACTATACATTTAAATGGCAAAAATTTGTGTGCTGAGAAATGATTTTATTTTACATGCAAAAATGGTTGAATGGAATTGTCGGCCTCCCATGTTAGTTCACTCACAAATACCGGAGCAGAGACACTGCATGAAATGCATTATTTCTCGTGCGTAACGAAATAACGAAAACAATGCCATTTTAATGGCTTAATACGCGTAAACATACAAGGTACGTGAAGAATCCAACAAAACTCTTGATGATATGATCTACGCTTTTCTTTTCTTTTTTGATATTTGATTTTGATTCTTTTGCCCATTATTCAAAATTCCATGCCAAACCGTTTTACACTTGGTTATCGCGATGAAAGTGTGTGCGTGTGTGTGTGTGTGTGTGTGTGTGTGTGTGTGTGTTGAGAATCGGCTAGTTACGAAGTGAAACGAAATATGTAACAGGCCGCATGTACAACAACTCACCATTTCTAAAAATAAATTAATAAAACATGAAAAATGTTTACGATCAAACATCGTATGGTTTTTTTTTCCCAGTCGGTGAGAACACACATTCCGAGCGTTCCGGGTGTTGTATTCATCATACGTGCAAATAGAGTGCGCGCAACCGATCTCGACCAAACAATTTGCACATTTTATAATAAATTCCGACAAAATGCGCCAACACACTGAAAATGCCAAATAAATAGATCAACGGCAGCAGCAGCAGCAGCAGGGCATCGACGTGTCATTTTCAACACTCGGTCCACAAATGGCCACCGTACATTGAAATTAACAACAACAACAAGACGAAATCAATGGTTATGAATCATGTTGACTCATGACCTGCAATTTATAGATTGGGCGGCGGTGAAGGCGACGAATTCGGTGCTTCTCATGGTATTGTTTGGTGTATGCAGTTGAGTTGCTTAATCGGCTAAACGTAAACTGGTTGTGTTGTTGGTGATGGTGTACACGATTGAAACGGGTCGAACGATTAACTGAAAATCTGAAAATTCGGAATAGCAAGTCATTGCAAGGGTGTCTCAGCTGTAAGTATGGATTCCGTTTAGCAGTTGAAAGGATTGATTCATCGGATTGCGATGCTATCGCCGGTATATCAACCGAAAACAAAAGTAGCACCAGCAGTAGCACCAACGAATCCATATTCAAAATATTTTGTGCATTTCGCATCAAATGTTCGCGAGTTTGTTTGTTTTTTTTTTCTTCTCTCGCTTAGTACAAATGATGACATTCAAATTCCAAGCACGATTCATATCTTTTTATTAGCCCATAAATAACGATGAAGCAGCGCAAATGGAAAGTGTGAGCGCGTCTAATAAATATCTATTTATACGATGCCATGTGTTTCGTGCAAAAATTGCATAGCTATTATATGTGTAAATTAAATAATGTGTATATTAGCGACGATTGTGCGCTGCGTACGCTCTCTGCTCGCTCGCAATGACATTCGCAAAGCAAACGAATTGGAATTACAGAGAAAATAAACGAAAGATATAAGATATGATTAATAAATAATAATTCGTTTTAGACGCATCAAAATCGGGTATTCATTTCTGGTATTCCGTTTCGGAACTCATTTTCCAAAATTGATATACATCAATGCAATTTATTGCGTCTTGATCTGTGTATCGTAATGCGAGGAGAGAAGAGAAGAAGAAGAAATAAAGAAAACGCATCAAGTATGTGGCATTGAGGCGGTGGCGGTGACACAACCGAGCGAGAGAGAGAGAGAGAGAGAAAGTAAGAGTTACGACGATGCAACAACAAAAACGAATCATTGTTTGCTATCTGAGTCAAACCATTGCCTTGCAATTTAGCTACGCAGCACGATAATTACAATTAAAGAACCATGAATAGCGCGTTTGATTGCTTATTCATTACTAATTCCTTCTCAGCGTTGCGTTTTTTTCTCTCTCTCTCTCTCTTCTTCTTCTTCGTTTTTTTCTTCTGATTCCTATTGAAGAAGTCACAATGGAATCCATTTATTTTAGTCAAATGAAAAAATTATTTCCTTGATTACATTTCCTAGATGTAAGTCGTAATTTCTTCAGATGAAGCATGTTTTCTTGATGCCCATTTTTCTTTCAGTTTGTCTGTGACTTTTTTTCATTTTTCATACTGTTTATTATTGGAAATGATGCGTTTTTGTTTACAAAATTTAATTTGGTGGCATTGTTTGGCTGCTTCACGAGCAGCCGTCGTTGTGTGCTGATGTTACGAACACGGTGACGGTCGCACCAAAAATGTTCGTCCTATTTGGGCGGTGTGTAACAAAATACATGCTGTCACAGCATTGCTGTGTGTATGTGTGCCATTTAAAATGCGTTGCGACGCATTTGGTCCCTTTTTCCAATTTCAAAATTGGATGAAAGCGGTGATAAAATCTCGGCATCAAATATCAAAAGCATATGAGATGAGGTTTGCTCAAAATTACCCATTAAAAGTGTTCATTAGATATTGCGAACTTTCGCACTAAGCATTATATCGCAAAATCTCTAGCATGAATGCCGTTAAAATGGTACCCAATTTATGGAACAGAAATAAAAATAAGCCAGAAAGAAGAGATAACAAATTCTTCAATAAGCCAAACTCTAAGCCATTAACTCTTTCGCTTGGCAAATTTATCCGTGGAGGGAATACCACCCGAGAATTACTGTCTTTATTGCGATGTGTCATTGCAAAAATCTTCGATCCGTCGGGCTGTGTTTGTGCCACACTGTACACGAATGACGCACTGGTGTTCTTTGTCTACGTTTTATTAGATTTTGATAACATTTGACACTAATTTTAAAATAATTCTTGCTGCAAGGCACCTATCGATATGACAATCGGAATCCGTGCGACGCATTTTAATCTCACTCTCCCTCATTCTCTGGCTGTGTAATTTCATAACTTGAAACACATTCATTTCACGTGGAAAAAAATTGTAAACAGAACAAAGCAACAGCAACAAAGAGAAACGAAACAAAAAATTGAGAGAAAACCGAAACAAAATGTGAGCGAATAAGAAATATGAAAAGAAAATTAATGTTTTCACAAATTTGGAAAATCGATTTTAGCGCCCAGCGCCAATTTTTCAAAAGTGTCATGGTAATCGGTTGGGTTTTGCATGCCAATATTCGGTATACATGTTTATATGCATGGTTCACGTTTCCTTCATTCCGCACGTACGAACCGCTGAACTTGTGAATGTTTGTCACGTTTTTTTTCTTCTCTTGTCGTTGTCGTCGCCGTATTGACAATGGCACCGAAAAGCACAAGTGAGCACGAAACACCTTACTCGAAAAAGGCGATGATAACTTATCTAGGTACATGGAACATGAACAGCGATTGGGCGCATTTACCACAGCAGATGAACATCGCAAAAGCGAAAAAATAGAAGTAATCATCTCCAAATGGAAATTAAATGCAAAAAAAAATTCGGCAAACACACGCAGACACTCTTTATCACGACGATGACAACAGAAGAAGATACGTGCATTAAAAAAAGCCCTTTATCTTTGATGTAGTAATATGCGCTTTAAAAGTGTTTATATTCACCCATATTATCGGCATTAGTCAAACACGTCTCAAATCTAAACATCACGGAATGTGTTTACTCTTCAAACACACACACTCACTGAATCATCGGTTGGTAGCTTTTTCCTAGGGGATAACCACGGTTTTAAAAACTAATAATGACCGACTTTAACATTTTTTATCATTTAAACAAATAAATTCCGATATGATCACATTTTGGTCGATTTTGCCCGATTTTTGTAGTAATTTAACGAATGCATACTGTTCTAGAAGCGGGTTTTGGTGCATCCTCAGGATCGTTCAGAACTGCTCCCGATTCTGGAAGTGGGTTTTGGTGGATCTTCAGGATGGGTTTGACAATGCCCTGGCCCATCCTGAGGATCCACTTCCAGAACCGGGAGCAGTTCTGAACGAATCAACAAACAATTGAATCACACCTTATTGTTTTCACTAATTCAATATTTTCAATTCATTTAAAACAAAAGAATTTGAAAAGAGTACCTTGAATGCATTTCGGTATTATCATACCATCATCAGCATCACGACTAAACAGAAAAGTCGTCGGTTGTCACGTAAAAACATCGGTCGGTGTAGCATCATAGCAACCGAGACAGCAAATTTGACTCGATGTTCCCGTTATCCAGATTCAATGCGTTGTTGCTCCTCTGAATAAAGTTTTATCATGTGTCGACTGGAACTAACATGGGAAATCCGCTTAGCCCATTGATTAGTGAGTTATTCATGTCGGCATTCGAACGAAAATTAAAACAAGAAAACTTGCTCCCCAGAATCTGGTGGAGATATGTAGACGATGTTTTCGCGATAATAAAGAAAGACGAAATTGACTCAGTGTTAAACGTGCTCAACAATCGATTCGATTCGATTAAATTTACGTGTGAGAAGGAGGATGATAAATGTAAATTATCGTTTTTTGGACATGGAATTGTCAACTTCTGTGGACAATAAAATTGATATTGCCATTTACCACAAACCCACTGACACTTTGAGAACAATAACTAGTGATTCAAACTGTAGCATGCAACACAAATTAGCTGCGTATCATTCAATGGTTCATCGATTGTGTCGAATGAAACTCTCAGCACAAAATTACATGACTGAATACGCTCGCATAAAACAAATGGCGAAAATAAATGGCTTCAAAGGAGATTTGGTCGACGTGTTGATAAAAAAACATTTAGACAAAATAAACAAATTTAATTTATCGACATTGTTTTCGCAAAACACGCCAGAAGTGGAAAAAGTTAGAGTTGCTTTGCCATATATCCCACAAATTATGAACAAGATAAAAAATAAGTTTCGTGAATATAATTTAACCATTGTGTATACGAATCAAACCAAAATAATGAATTTGTTGGGTTCAACCAAAGACACAATTGATTCTTTACACAAATCTGGCATTTATGCTATTCAGTGCCCCGTTTGTATGTGTGAATACATTGGACAAACGAAACGTAACATTTCAGTTCGTTTCCGTGAACATTGTTTGTGCATAAAAAACAAACAGGGCTACCGCTCTGCCTTAGCATTACATGCATTGAACAGCGGTCATTTGAACATCGACATAAGCAACTTACGGTTGGTGAAAGAGATAGGCGACGCGCGCAAATTAGACGCATACGAAAGTTACTTTATTCAGAGGAGCAACAACGCATTGAATCTGGATAACGGGAACATCGAGTCAAATTTGCTGTCTCGGTTGCTATGATGCTACACCGACCGATGTTTTTACGTGACAACCGACGACTTTTCTGTTTAGTCGTGATGCTGATGATGGTATGATAATACCGAAATGCATTCAAGGTACTCTTTTCAAATTCTTTTGTTTTAAATGAATTGAAAATATTGAATTAGTGAAAACAATAAGGTGTGATTCAATTGTTTGTTGATTTATCGGTTTTCACGTCGCTCAAGAACATATTTATTAGTTCTGAACGATCCTGAGGATCCACGAAAACCCAGTTCCAGCATTTTTGAATCGGTAATGACGTCAGCACATTAAACGTTTATAGATATTAAACGATAAAATTCAATATATACAGATTTTTTCAATTTTTTACGGATGTCATTAAAATTGGGCGATAAAAACAGATTTTGTCAATAAAAAATCCGTGGTTAGCCCCTAGGCTTTTTCGCGTTCAATTGACAAGTTCCAATATAACGTAAATTTCAAAGCATTCGGATAATTGAAAAAAAAAATACAAAATTGCGTTGTACCACACAGTCCATTTCCAGATTGATGGAATTGCCAGCCTGAGATTCTCCGAATAGCTTGTCCAATAGTGCACATACCTACTGTGTTCACTTCAATTGGACTTCAATATCTGTGATCATCAAACAGATGGAAATTGATTTGACTTGTTTTGCCGTGGGCGCTCTTCCTTGAATTGCTATCCAATTTTCATTTAGTTGCATTGATACATTTTTCCATCATCATTCCAGGAAATGAGAGTCGCTATTTGAAATCGATATTGTTTGATGGCATCTTGACTTGTTCTTTGATGTTCTTTTCCCCCTCTCTCGAATGGACTTTCACTTGAATGTTCCAAAGAAATACATGACTCAACTTTTCCACTCATGGAAATTTGTTGAGTGTGTATAAGAAAAAATGGCATCATTTAGCTACTTAGGTTCGGAAATAATGAATGTACTTGTACATTCACCTTTTCGGAATTAAATGGAAACAAAAATGTGTCGTTTCGAGTAGCTGAACGACGCTGAAGGAATGCTTTATCTATGTTTCGTGTTGCCTCTTCATTATATTTGCACGAAATTAACTAATCTAATTAATTCGTTTTGGCATAATGAAAAATGTCTATGTTTTTCGTGAATGGCTACTATTTCCCAGTGAAAATGTTTGTGTGTGTGTGCGCGAGTGGCAACATATGTGTCTATGCCTTGGTTGAATTTATATATACGGTACGGCATTAAAACAGGCCATTTTATTAATTACAGTAAGCTGCCATCGACAACAACAAGAACAAGAACGACAACAGCCGTCGTAGCAGCGATGCACTCGTTAGAAGAAGAGAGAAAGAGAGATAAATGAAAAGACAGGACGAGGAACAAATCAGCAACAACTGAAGTGTTCGCTGCTCTTGACATTAACGGTTGGTCATTAAGATGAAAAGCATCGACGATGGGAAAATTAACACGACTATGCTTTGCATTGAACGGAAATCGTAATTTTCCTGATGAAATACCACCACATGCCCATACGCTGCGAAATTTTCATCGCAAAAATGAAAAAGCGACGGAAATTTCCAACAATTGCGAACGTTCACGACACATCCACATTTTTGTTAATTTCATTACAGCCGCCTATAGAAGATGCATTTGACATCGCCATAGTGCCATGTCTTTGATCAAACATGAGCCAAAAGAAGAAGAAAAAATCTCGAAAAATCTCCATTGAAAATAGCACAAAAAATGATTTATGAAAAAAGAAATGAGAGAAAAATAATAAAACACATATAAACGCATCAGCATCACGATATGAAATTGAAAATTTGCTCGAAAAAGTAGATGGGAGCTATATGTGATGAAATGTGTCTAAGTTTAAGCATTCGCACGCTGATACATTTCTCAAATGATATAAACATGTGCGATGGCAACGTGCGAGAAACAACATGATAGACGGATCAAATGGGAA
This sequence comes from Sitodiplosis mosellana, assembly GCF_009176505.1. NCBI lineage: Eukaryota > Metazoa > Arthropoda > Insecta > Diptera > Cecidomyiidae > Sitodiplosis > Sitodiplosis mosellana. The sequence goes on along the minus strand of NW_022601467.1, from coordinate 7,614,354 downwards.
AGTATAATCATTTGATGGGTATGTAAGTGTGTGTGTTGGCGAAGCCGGTTATTTCCAAAAAATCCAGAGAAAAAATATTGGTGGAACTTTATTCTCTTTTTTCTTGTGAGACAATAACCGTTGTTGATCTGTTGCTAGCGGGTGCGTATGTGCGATGGTTATGTGTTTTGTCATTTTATGTTTATCGACATCGGCACCGAACTTCATTGAATTGAATGCGCAAAATGTCTTTTTAATGGAAACAAAAAATCTATGTAAATGCTTTTTTATTATTTGAGTTATAATTGAACAGTCACAATTATGATGCTGCTGCTGCTGTTCTCGGGCATTCTCTTTTCAGTCTGTGGATGTATCGCTTTATCTCTGTTCGACGAAATTATTCCATTTTTATTGAATATCCGATACAATGAATTTGCTCCTTTGTTTGGTATTTAAGCACCATTTTTTTTTGTCATCCATCATGGTAGTGTTCATTCTGAAACATTATTGTTTTGCTTGGGTGATTCAGATGAATTTTATTTTTTCGACTTGTCTTTCTGCCTTGTGCTGCGTGTATAGTTTTTTTGTGTCTCTTTTGCTGTTTCGCCCTGATTAAGTTGATTCATCGAAATGTGCAGAAAAAATACACACAATTTGTTCAACGTCCGAAACTAAACGGAATGGAAAATCGCATTATTTACTTTGCACGAGGCAACAGTTTTTGCTCATTTCATCTCGTTCAAATTACTATTATTGTTTAACATCGTCTAACGTAAAAGACATTGAAGCAAATACCGCTTTTAGTCTCAACTCTTCTTCGAAGCATTTCATGTGAAAGAAGAAAATGAGAATAACCATAGTATCGGAATAAAAAAGAATTTTAGAGGCAACGTTGGCCGGCACGTTGAACAGCAGCCAGCCAGCCAGCCATCGCAAGGAATGACACAAATGAAAAACATCAATAATGCAAACGCGTATGCTTTTCGTTGTCAGTAGCTCTTAAGAACACCTCGAAAAAGCTTGTAAATCTAATTGAATGCTGAACGGGACGGGGGTCTTATCAGTAATATGTGCCACTTTGGTTTTACTACCGAAAAACACCAAAAGTGTAACAAATGCTCTCGATGGCATGATTGCCCGTGAGCGGCTGTCTATAATCGACATGTTTTGCCCCGGGTGCGTTGCTGCTTGTACGTATGTGCATGGGTTTGCTTGATGTTGGTGCGACGAAAATCCATTAAAGCAGAATCTCATTAGCAACACTTGATAATTTACTTATTCGAATAGATGCAAACGAAACGTTGTCTTCGGGTTTTTTCTTTCAATTTTTCTTCTCCTTTATTTTCTCGTGTGTTTGCTGTTTTTTTTTTCTCTCTCGTTCCAGTTTGGCTTTCAGTCACATGAGACTAGAAAATGAAATTGAAATTCACTGCAAATTTGCACGCGACACACACAAAACGTGTCTGTTGCCTACATCGTCTATACTTATTTGCCACATCCCGCTTATTTTGCCACACTGCTGTATACGGTTGGTTTTTTTTTTCTCTTCTCTTCTCTACTGATCGCTCTCTTTCTCCAGTCATTCTTCGGGGAATTGCAAAGCGCAATGTTGTGTTTTACATTGTACAATATTAAATCAGTGTTAGATGAAAAATGCAATTTATCGGCTGATTTTGTGAGTCTCGTTTTGTTTCTTTTTCTTCTCTCATTCCCCCTTGACTCCGATTTTTTGTTTGGTACAATTGAACCACATGCTCGACGCTGACTCTTATCTGCTTTTGATTAACGAATTAAACTTTGAAAACTTTCATGAGCACGTAATGATGAAAATGAAAGTTATTTCTTTTTTATTTTAATTCATTCATTCGTTCGTTCATTCGTTTCGTTCGGTCGTTCGTTCGAAATCTGGTTTTCTGGCTGTGGCTCCATGTTGTGACGGCGCCCGCAATTTGATAGTATGATAATGGGCCGCGACGCATATACCGCCTATATTATGCAAATGAGATTCGCAATGGTACATAATGGTGAGCGAATTGCCGAAACCGAAACGAAAATGAAAACCGTCAATGCATTGCACACTTAATTTCAATATTCCAATTAAACATTCGGAAAACCGAAATGGAATTTGCCATTTGAAATCAATATTTTCGGGTCGTCGTTGCCGTCGTCTGTTGTTCAAGCATATGTGCGTGTGTGTATGTACTTTTTCACTGTCACTACGACGCATTTGTACCGTAATTTTCAGTAACCGCATTTTTGCATGTGTATGAGCTTCGTTCGATTTACGGCAATTTTTGTCGTTCCATTGTTGCTTCAACTTTGGAATTGGTGAAATCCAATTTTGCATGTTTAACACTTGCATACTACACATCGGTTTCAGGTGCGACTCCACTGAAAAGTAACAAGTTATGCAAATGATGTATCAAAAATCGAAATTGATATTGGCTGTAGGTCTGTTTTCGTGATAAAATTATCGTTGTTTTTGCTGCTGCTACTGCTGCTGCTGTTAACGTTGCTTTTCATTCAAAATTTCGTCGAATGTGTGGCTATTTTCATAAATGCTACGCTGAGAATGTTTTGTCGACTGACCGCTTAGCTCTCTCACAAAGTATATATCGTGCTAATTGCGTTTCAATAGCGTAAATATTCAATTTGTTCGGTTGAAAATGACATGGCTTTGTCACGAATTTCAGGTGGAGAGTGAGAAAAGTTGAAGTGAAAAAAAGGTAGACAGTGTAGATTGGCGTTTCACACTTTCAGTCATTGTTACTTCATCAGTTCGGAAAGCATTACGATTAAACTGTGTAAACATACAGTTTGGCTGACTCAATGGAACTAACAGCACACTCGTCCGTAAATGAAGAAGAAGAAGAAAAAAACGAAGAAAAAAAAACCAAATACTCATGTCACTTTCGATGCATCATCCAAATTGCCAATTAATAGACAATTCACAGAAAGCGATTAGTAAGCCTCATCGCGTTGTTCCATGTTGCGTGTGACGCCCAATAAATTTATTATTAGACAGTACACGAAGCAACAACAATAACAATAACAGCAACAACAAAAAACGAACGTAAATAAAACTTTGCCAAATTGTCAGTGTCTACAGGTCAATAGATGGAAAAACGAGCTACGGAAAAAAATGCTGATTCAGCTGAATGAGCAACCCAATACAGACCGGCCACACACACACACACACACACACACACACACACACACACACACACACACACACACACACACACACACACACACACACACACACACACACACACACACACACACACACACACACACACACACACACACATATGCTTCACAAATGAATGATTCATTCGGATATCTGGTCTTTGTACTGTCATACAGACCAAAACGGGGCACACGTATAAATACACTACTTAAATTATATCTTGTTTTCTTCTTTTCTCGGGCATTGTGCGGTTACTAGCAGAGTGTTTCTTTTTATTTACGTTTTTTTTTTCAAGTCATATACCAGAACCTACACCAACCGGAGTAATATATCGTAAAATTTATCGCTTCAGTCAGCTGAAATACTGTAATTTCTTTAATACGATTTTTTTTTTCTTCTCTCTCCTCAACTTCCATCGAAATCTGACGCTTGTTAATCGCGAATTCATGCATATTTTTATTTTGTTTCTTTTTTGTCAGTCCCAAAAAAAAATTATTTATAACATTAAGATAAATGAATGTGATTAATTTTGCGCCAACATTTGATATCTTGTTAATTATTTCAAATGTGATTTTCTTTTCTTCTCCGTCTAAATACCGTCTACCCAAAACGATTGAAATGTACATAGACGTTGTGAAATTCTCGGTGAATCTCATACATTGCGAATAATTGATGAGTCATCCCACTGTTTCAATGAAGATTCACACTGGCTTTTGTTCGTTCTGTTCTCTGTATATCCATCTCATATCTACTTTTACGATCGATGTGAGAACAAATTTTCTGTGTCGTTGAAATCGTTGTTTGCACATGCAATCATCGCATTGCCATTTTACAAGCGATTTAACACTAGAAATGCCATTGAATTGACTGTGTGTGGCAAGTGATTAGGTTCACTGTTCCGGGAAGTTAAACCGAGACATACACACACGTGATGGAAGGGAAAATATATAAACACACACACACATAATTCACAGAGACACAACAAAACGAATTATTATCTAATCGTGTGGAGGTGATAACTAATGTCAAACAATCTTTTTGTTGCCAATTTTATTATTGTTATATATATTGTGTGTTGCACGGAGCCAAACGGGTGAGACAGAGATAGAAAGAGCGAGAGCGAGATTCATCGAATGGAAAGTGCGCATAATAAGTACACACAGTACACAGCCAATGACATTGACCGCCACCAAAGCACACTATGCAGTTTCGCATGGTTGATTTTCTGTGCAAGTTCAAGCAACAATTTTAATTATTTGGTGGAAAACAATGAACAACGAAAAATTCCGGCGCGTATAAAATTCAAAATGCATCGGCAAAGTACATGTGTGCTGTTTTGCCACGAGCGTGGCAACGAGCAAACACATGTGAGTGCACAAGAGCGAGAAAAGACACTTCAGAGCGTTATTAGGTCCTTATCTGAAGAATGCAGCCCTTTTTCGCACACACACACACAGCAAATGCACACAGTGGCTGAGTTTCGAGATAGAATCCGAACATTTTCATATTTTCCGTTCGAAAAGGCTAATGGTTGTGTGTGTTTACGTTCCGATTTATTTGAGTTCTACTCAGAGTTTCCAGTACACAAGGGACACGACCCGCTTTCTACATCCATATATACATACAAATTACGTTTCATCAGAAATTATGGACCAGCCAACTTCTTTTCTTCGGGTTTTATCTATCTCGCTCCCCATGTACAGCATCAATGAATGACGTTCTACGTATGGGAAGTTTGATTTGAAAGAAAAACTGACTTCTAAACTAATATAATAGACTCTGAGCTCAAATACATACACACATATTAGCGACGACAGTAACTAACGAAAGTCACATAAATCACATGAGTTTTGTGATCTCAAAATTTTGCCACACATTTTACCACCATGACCAGTGAAATAGATATACATCAAATAGATACAAGACTTTCTTTTCCGTTGCCAAGAATTCATCAGAAAAAAAAATTCTCATGTCCGCCACAACGAAATGAAATTGGGCTCTTTTAAACACTTTCCACTCGAAATGGAATATATAGACACACATACGAGAACACGCACTTACATCGGCAACTACATCATAAGTATAATAATATTGCACGAAAATAAATCAAGAATGTTCGTGCACGGAAATTATAACGTTTCAGGGCAGAGACCTTCTCTCTCTCTCTCTATTTATCTCTCTCCAGTCTCTTTATCTATTTGTAAAATAAAGTTTTTGGCCAACTTTGGGCCTTCATTCAACTATAAAATTCACGCGAAGCGAAAATTCAACAAAGTGGGAAAACTTCCACACAATGAATGGCTACTTGTGAGTTTTGCGGCTCTTTTCATTCCATCGTGTGCGTGCGATCCGTTTTTTTTCCTTTCCTACTTTCTTCTTCATTATTTGACTGCCGGCAGGCAATTGCTCAATTCAAATGCCGAATAAAAGTGTAGAAAAGTTAATTGCTATGTGAAGTGTTTGGAGACAGAATACGATCATCGCAATTTTCGTTGTGCAATTTGTAACCTTATTCATTTTGGTTATATTTTTCGTTTGGGAAGAATCTCAAGAGAGATGTTCCATCATCGACAAATAACCCGTTATTTAAATTTGCCTCAAATTCTTCTTCAATTTTGCCAATACAATTTGATAATTTTCCTATAAACACTTTTTATAGTTGTGCCTCATGTGCCATGGGGCCGGATTCAAATATACGAAAATTTCGTACCGTGTTGAATTTCAAACCGGAGTTTGGTTCGAACGTGTCTTTGTCAGAGAGTTGATTTTAGACCAACAACATTCTTCAATTAGAAGGAAAACCATTCGAACGATTCGGTTGGTTTGGTACACACTACACTTTCATTTAATAGAGAAATGGCAGCCAGCATTTATTGCGGTGAACCGCAACGAACGCCCGTAGGCCAAGCAAATAACATCGTTGAAAATGGTTATCTCATATTCTGAACACCTTACGTTTTATTGTGTGCATTCTTGCGATATCGCATTCGATTGTTTTTCGATAAATATTCAAAATATTTTTTGTCTAGATTCCCAACGGGACGTTTCCGTAGTAATGACATTTCAATCGGTTTATATTTGTGTGTGTGCTTGGGTGCGCGCGCCCGCTCTTAGGTAAACAAATCTCATTTTTCACATTTTCTCTGGGGCTATTTGTATTGGTGTCTGTCAAACGCATAAACACAAACACGCTTCGATGCCGAAAAACCACACAAATCCGACAATATGTACAACATTCACCCAAGATGTTCCATTCCATTCGATCGATGGAATTTCAACTATTGTATGCACTATTCGACTTTGGTCCCGTGCACAGATGGGAAGAAAGAGACACACACACAGAGAGAAAGTGGGTAACAGAACAAAGTAATTATTTTCATGATGCTTTTATACCTACGGTGCTGCGCATCGACTACACAGAAAGTATATGTAATATTCAAATATATCAATATTTGCGACATATGAAATGCCAAACCGCTTGTGAATTCAACCTCACAAGCCACAGGAAATTTTAACAATCCAAACTCATTAAACATGCATGTTGTTTTGTGAATAGGTAAGGCCATGTCTGGTGTGCGCTCAGTGTTCAAGGGATCATCGTTTATTTAGACGAATTTTGATTAAGTAAACTTTGCGATTGGGCGCATACAGCACCATTGTGGTGTGCATACAGCACAAACCCACATTAGTAAATCCAATCTCAAAGGCGTTTCCCCACATGGAACAACAAACTCTTTCACTATCTCTTGATCGGCTTTAGTGCGTCATTGGCGAATAAACGTAGTGAGTACCATGTTGTATACAATTCCATGCCATTAAACGCCAAATGGGTTCGTGCAAATGCAAAACGAAGTCAAATGGCGATAAATCTTGTAAAAGTTTGTTTTTCATTTGCTCGCCGAGCGAAGCTACTGATTTTAATTTCAAATGTTGTAAATTGTTGATGCACAAAAAAGGGAAAAACTTTCGTAATTAAGTTGATTTTCTGGCGAAGTCGAATTAAATCACCCCATTTCAATAGCGCATATCAACGCAAATAATCTGATTAGTTTACTGATTAATAGCTAATAATAAATGATTGACATCGGAACAAAAGAGAAGAAAAAAAATCAGAGTTTATTGAAAGAATGAATATTAAACGAAAAGCGACACAAAGAAGAGAGAGAGAGAGAAGAAAATATCGATTGGTAAACTTTCTTTTGGAGTAAAACGAAAAAAAAAATCCGTTTATTTCGTGGAACGTTAGCAGATTACGGGCGGGCGAGTGCGCGTGTTCGATTATTTATGGAAACGATGATTATGGGAATCGGCAAAAATAGAAGACAACATACGCAATTGCTTTTAAATAATAACATAAAACTTGATCTATAACAAATTGAGTGAAATCAGAGAAACTTTGTGTAAAGGTTACAGCGAATTCACATTGTTGGAAGTGATAAGACGAACTGATAGAACAAAACATCAACAATAACAACAACGACGGTGACGTTAACAATGATGAGGCGACGAAGAAACCAGGGAAAAAAGAGAGCACGCACAAACAATGGTTGACTCGTCTCCTCTGTCACACTCTTTCGCTTGTTCGCTCAATCACATTTCACTTGCTCCCAGTCAGTTGCTCGGTATCAGTGCTGCACGTACATTTAATAAATTGTAGCAAAACGAACGACCGTCCCCAAAATGAAGCTCTGACATTTCTTCACATACTTCATAGCGTTATATGAATGTGGGATTGCTTTTATTGGAATCACGATTTCACATTCGACAAATGATTTACATATTAATTATTGTTGTGTGGTTGCGCGTTTATGCCGCCACTGCCGCTGCTGCTGCTGCTGCTGCTAACAATACAATTTTTCTCGATTCATTTTTATCTTCTTCTCTATTTTGAGCATGGAACTGATATCTCTTTAGCTAGTGTGCGGTTCGACTCTGTCTAACAACTCATTATTTTTCACAAGTTGTTCCCAAATTATGGGCAATCAATTTCAATGAAAAATCACTAGCACATCGATCAAATTACGCGCATTTATTACTATTTGTTTAAAGCGCGAACGCGCCACTAAACAGTCATCATTTGCGAATGATGCGCGGCGCAATTCGAGACATCTTTTCAACTGTCAAAAACGACAATAAATCAATGGCTCAACCAATGAACATTCAATAGAGATAGATTGAGACAACAGAAGGGAGGGGGAGAATGACAGAGAGAGAGAGAGAGAGAGATAGAAAGACAATAAATTATACGCCATAAATTTTGCTGTTACTCCATTCTGACTATAATATCTAATTGCTGGTTGCGGCGGTAATTGAATAATATCGGAATTGGACTGAAAATGTATATGGAACGTTATTCAGCATAAGTTTTGCGCCTTCATCTTTCCTGTCTCTATCTCTCTTGGTCTCTCTCTTGGTCTCGCTCTTTCTCTATCGTTCTCTCTGCAAATGAATGAACTACATTTCGTGTGTTTTTTCTTCTTCTGCTGTTGGTATTGAATGGTTCGTCGTCAACAATGGGCCAAACAACTCTTCTTACCCATTCAGTTCCATTCAGCTTTGTTTTTCGCAGAAATTTTTCATTTTCCAATTGTTTGGCGCAAACACTGCAAATGAAATCAAAACGAAAATCGTTTGGTGCCTGTTTGTGTCTTTCCTTCTCTTTTTTGTTGGTTTTGTTTTTTTTTGTTTGTTCTTCTTTTCTTTCTCTCATTTGTGAAACTTCTGAAAAACCTTCCGAACAACATACCGACACGAATGGAATGAATTTTGGGTTTTGCTCGGAATCACCATTCATCCAGCGCCAATCACATTGCAAAAAGGTTGTGATTTGTTGCTGTTGTTTTCATTTTCATTTTTCACCCAAACAGCAACAACAAAAATTACGTGATAAATGACGTCATTTCAGATCAAAGACGAACAAAAACTAAATAAAATTGCAAGCGATTTCTAATTAAATGATTGTGTGTACAATGAATCAGGAGAAAGCATTTGTCTGGATGGTTGCCAAAGATTGTTCTGTTTTCGAAATGACAAAAGCGACGAAGCAAAGGCTGCAGAAAGAAGGGGAGAGAGAGAGAGAGAAAGCGAGAGAATGAGACACAGAAATAAAAATTGCACAAAAATACGGTAAATATGTCGCCAGTTGTGTAACGAAATATTTTGTTTCTCTTCTTCGCAGCACTTATACATAAAGACAGCAGTTCACGAATACTTTTCGGCTTGCAACTAAAACCGTATGCACATCGAAAGTAAAAGTCGATGAGGCAAGTCTATATGAATGCAGAAAACGTACATAATCATAACATGTGTGTGTGTGTGTGTGTCTGCATGTAACAGATGTCATTGAGCATGAGTTTTGGACATGCAAAAGCGTACCATAGAACATGAGAACGCCAACCGAACAACTGACCGAAATATTTCTTTCACAAACATTTCTTTTGGCAATGCACCCGTTATTTTAATTTCAAGGTTATACTGCACACAATGCAGACATGTGACACACGGATGCCATTTATGTAATTGAGATCTTGGTTGTGACCAAACACAGAAAAGAACCAAAAACGCAAAAAAACAAAAAATTCAAAGTCGAAATTGTGTGCACTTTGTAAGAGCGCCAGCAAATGTAATGAAAAAAACTGGGCTACATTCAGATTTGCAGATGAGAACGCATCAATTTTCCCATACTAGCTTTTGTCATTGGCATGAATATCCCTGAACTCACTGGAATTTCTGACATTTTTCACTCATTCTCGTTCACCCAGAACACTCCACCGGTCATATTTGGTTCGCTTCGGTTCGGTTCGGTTCTGTTTTGACTTGGCACACAATTTTTTCCCCTTCTTTTGTGCCACACATTTACTTTAATTTTATGCGCATATTTTGCCATTAACTGCCCTTTGAACATCTTCCCATTTTACACTTTCAAAGTTCAGTGTCATTGGAATTCGAATGGCTAAAATATGGAACATATATTTCTGTACTATAAATTCCAAACCCATTTTCAAGTTCTTAGCATTTGCTAAACGAGGATACGAAAAAATTCCACATGGAAAAAAAATAATGCAACAATAAATGATGATGACGAAGAATGAGAAAAAGCACAAAAACATTTATCGAAAAACGTGCGAGCAAATCATTTTCACCGCCAATGGAAACGAACTCGAGTATTCCAGCTAAATGTGAAGTGTAATAATAAGTAAAAGTTTTAGTTCTGCGTCATTGAAATGTGAACAGTGAAATGGGAAATGGCAAGAGAGAGAGAGAGAGAGAGAAACACACAGCAGAAACTATCGTAAAAACTACACGTATGCCTGTTATTTCACTGCGCAATTTATTTAAGCGATTTGCAGTAAGGCGTATTGCGATAGATATCTCGAATCCTCGAATATCGTAGAAAAAAAGCGCGAATAATAAGACGACAAGGATACTGCACCCTTATTTTCATTTCAGATAGACCTACTCGGCTTAAGGTAAGCCACCGTCGTCACCTTCCCCGTTGCCGCCACCACCAACACATATTGTTTAATCAGTTAGTCAACTGGAGCACGATCGATCATAATTTTCACAAAGCAATTGCCATCGAGCTAAAAGTAACCGATGAACTTTTTGGTGGAAAAGTTAAAGGCGATGACAATTGGGAAAATACGTGGTAAAATGCCGTAGACGTAGTACATACGACCGCACACCAATTCTGACATAAAATTGCTATTTTATTTTTACGAATGAAATTAATGAAAATAGCGACGAACGAACTATTTTCGAAATAGAATTTTCTCTTTGGGTTCATGTGTGTGTGTGTATGCACTGAAAGAAAAATAAAGCGACACCAAAATTGCCTTTGGCTTGTTTTTTTTCTAACATGAGAGCCATATTCTACCATGTTAATGGTGTATAATGGTTTTTATTGCAACAACAAACAGTAACAATTATCGTTACTTCTCGATTCCCTTTGAACTTTTCCTTATTATGTTTCGCATACGAAAGCACGAGCACGAGCATAGCAATATTTATTCGATACGTCCTACCAGTGCCGTCTTAGCACTTTCGGGGGCCCTGAAGCAAAATTTTTCCGGGGCCCTAAATTTTTTTCTCAATAGCACAAAATTCAATATTTTGAATGTTGCGCCAATTTCGATTGAATTCAAACTAGCACTATGGGCGAAGAAAAACTCAATGCGTTCGCATTTTTATCGATTGAATGTGAAATTTTGAATAATTTGGACTTCGATGAAATAATTGAAGATTTTATTGACGCTAAAAATAGGACTAAAGCCATTTCCACGGCGTCGTCGACACGCGCATCATCTGTTTAATAGACAGCAAACATACCACGAAGATGGAAATAAATTTGAGAATTTTCGTATTTTTTTTTTATTTTCTTCTGATAAGATTTTCTCATAATATTTCAGGGCCTTTTCAGCAGCTCGGGGCCTCTGAAATAGCGGGGCCCTGAAGCGGCTGCTTCATTCGCTTCCAGGCTAAGACGGCACTGCGTCCTACTCTTCCCTGTCGCATATACTAGCGATTTTCTATTGCTTTGGCGCTCTTCGGTTGAACTTTGTCATAAAATAGCAAAGAAGAAAAACAAAACAAAAATGGGGGAGAATCGTACGACACAAACAAAAACAGGATGTATAAACAAAAAGAAAAAAACACTTTCGGCTTAAATAATTGATTTGATGTTGGCGTCATGAATTTGCATTTGCATTTACCATATACCCAACTTAGCTGCGAAAGTTGTACGACAATTGTGCATGGGCCCCGTTGATGATTTCCAGAATTATGAAGTCAAAGGCGTTCATTAGTTTAGTGCATAATTTAATATGCAACGACAAACATTTCCATCACAAAACCGACCGATTGCATGAGCAAAATCATTTACACAAGGAATGTGAACAGGAAAAAAATATGTGCTGCGTATTTAAATATAAAGAACTTTATTTATTATCGCATATTGCCGTTGATTGTGTGCCTTTTTGTACAGCGTGTGTGTGTGGTTGTGATAGCGGTGAGTCGAAAAATCCAAACAACCCACGAAAGCAATTGGACGCCCACAAAAAATGTCGTACTCCCTGCGTTTCATTTGTAATGCAACATCAGCAACAGCGGCGGCGGCCGACCGTCATGCAAACTGGATTGACTGTTGCACTCTTTTGTTTTGTTCATTTCTTCCTTGTCGCGTTCATTCATTGTATTCCATCCGCAGGGTTATATTGATCGGTGGCTAATCTTAATCGATAGAGTTAAACGAAACGCAAGACATTCAACCGTACAACAATTAACACAAACGTAATTACACTGCTTTTAATGGTCGCAAACTGTGCTATCGATTATCCTTGCAATAAGAATACTGCTCTGCAACGAAGCAGAACGAAAGTAGAAAAAAAAAATCAGATCCATGGCAAGTTTGAACGAACGAGTTGCCAAAAGATTTGGTTGTCGGTAGAAAAAACTATGTGCTTTATATGTGTATGTTTAGAAAAACGCATTATCACGCATTATTTCGCATGATATTTGATAAATATCACCGTAATTGGCCAATTACGCCTTCACTCAATCTTCCGCTGGTGCTGAGATTCTTTCGCTTGGATCAGCAGAAAGGTGTGTTTCGGTAATAGCGAGAAAACAATTCAAATACATCGTCGAAACGGTTGTAAGTGGCTTTATTTATGGTTTGAAACAAAGATGAATTGTGTGGGTGTTTTCATCATTTTCATTACGTCTTGGCTCGCTACACGGAAAATGAAACAGGTTTCAGACGTAAATCTCTCTTGCTCTCTCGCTTTCATTTCTAACTGTTGACGGTGCGCATTTATGTGCGTCTAAAAGATTTATTTTTGCTAACTGGCCGTTGCTCGGTTGCGGTTCATGCCTTCACAGGCATGGAAATGAAATGAAATGAACATCATTCTTTTCTTAATGAAAAGTTGTTGTCGACAGCAAATTGTCATTTATGCCGGAGGACGAGAATGGGAAAGAATGAGGCCATAGAAAAATGATCATTACACATAATGGATATAATTCAGTTGGCATTCGACAGCAAAATGTAGTCACATTAACCATCGGTGGTTGTTTAACGAAATCCATATATATGTATTGCCGTTTCAATGCAAAACATTTCATTAGATTGCAATAGCCTCATTCATTTCCCCCCCCCACACAAAGCCAAACAATGTTATTCATTTCATATTATTATTATTTTGTGGAATTCACACGACTTTTTGGGACAAGGATGGGGTAATCCATAGATATTTCCCTTGAATATACGCAGCACACACACTCACACACTCACACATGAGTCCAAAGCTTGAATCTAACATTGAGACTCAAATGTTAACGTAATATCACCACCATTCATACGAATTATCAATAGCACGTCAGCATATTTATTTGAATGGGCCTCGTGCAAACAAATACACACACACACACACAATAATGTGTCAGCCACAATGTGGATGTGCTTTATAAAACTATAGAGAAAATCGAAACTTATTTAAAAGCATATCCAAATTCACCTTTTAATGGGTGTAGCGTATTTCACGGTGTGTGCATTTTATTTGGAGGGTAAGATACATGGCGCCACACTTGCCATTATGTACATAATATTGTTTATTAAAATGTGCCCTTCGACTTCATTTTTCCTTCTAGTTTCCATTCCATTTTCATCAATGTTGTTAGTTTTCCTTATCGCGTAAAACGCAGGGAAAAGAAAGCAAAAAACAACAACAACAACAACTATAGAAAAGTGGAGCACGAAATTTTCGAATTTCACAAATTCGGTGTGTTTGAACCGCACCATATCTCCTCGCCAACTCATCGACCGGTCGATTGTTTTGTGTGCATTTGGAGTAAAAAACAGGAGCAACCGTTAAAATACACGCAATCAATTATTATCGTTGCTTTTGAATTGGCAACTTTCTGTTTTGTATATTGTTCAATGGCCAGCCCCAAGTGCATGAATTTATTATGCGCCCCGACAAAACATTCCGCAAACTTTTCATTTTACTCACACTGCAATTTATGACGGTTAAACGCAAAATATAACATTAGCAAAATATTATAAGTTGTCATGTTTTTGCTCTCGTGCTTTTTTTGTTGTTGTCATTCTTGGTCATCGTCTCTCAATCTAAAATATGTGCGAGTATGTATTCACATCGAAGCCATTCTGTTTAAAATGAAATGTCAAAAGTTCTATAGAAAGTTTTCAAGGTCGATCCACATTAATATCTCTCGAATACTCTCTGCTTTGCTTGCAAATTGAATATAAGATATTTTTCATGGTTTTTTTTTTTAAATCGTCAAAGAATTTTTTTTTTCTTCTTCTTTTGCCAAATGTATAAAACCGAGAATATACGCACGTATTTCTTTTTGTGTTATCACAAAATATGTCAGAAAAAAAATTCGCAAATCCCCTTTTGTTCCACTTGTTGTGCGCAGTTAGAAGTGAGCAACAGAGTCGAACGACTAACGAGATAAAAACGAATTCGCATTCGAAGACGAATAGACCCAAATGAATGCCACCAATGAATTAATGAATGAAATATCATCCAAGCGATTAAGTTTTTTCTCTTCATTCTTTCTAATCTGTTGCAAAATTTATATATAACATAAGTTTTTCGCTAGAGAAATTTATGAAACCATTTAAATGGCAGCCAATAAAAAAAAGAGTTATATGTTCATATATAATTGCGTGAGTGTGAAATATGAATGTGGATGTAAAAATCGAAATGCCAATTTTCATCATTCTTACATTTCTCAAAACATCCTACATATATACGCATTTCACGAATGGGTTTTTGATAAGTGTATGTATTGCTGCGTGTTATCGGTTATCATGTTTGTTGTTGTTGTTGTTATTTTTTTTTCATTCAGCGTCTATAGTCGCTTAGCTTGTTTTATTATTCCATTCCGTGTGAATTCAATCAACGAATGATAAGATTCATCCGCTATACATTGGGAATTGAATACATACATACACCGAACATTGAGAGTGCAACTACACGGCAACAAAAATGCTAATCGACCGAGAATTCAATGCGAAAGATTTTTCCGGTCGAAATGCTTTCAATGTGTCGCTCTGTGTGCTGCTGCTGCTGCTGTTGGTTCTGTGTTCGACGATTTTGCTTTTTTCCCCATTTCATTCGGGTATTCGTTCATGTCAAAATTCAATGCGAAGAACATTTATTGTGTAGTGGCTGACTCATCATGCATTTTAGCTGGAAGTGGAAATGGAACAATGAGACCGATGGCAAAATTATTCCGCTTAAAAGAAGAGAATCGTATTGAATTTTCTCCGAATAAATGACGCTCTATCACACTACGGCATTTTCGGCTAAACATTGGCTGTCACCGTGTTGACGGAGAATGTTGCTGGTATTTGTTCATGTATGTGTGGCACACTAGTCAGCGAGATAAAGAAAAACGGCGAAAACAAAAGAAAATTTTTGAAAAAAAACGGAATACGATAAAAGCCACAAGGAAAACATGTATCGCACTCAACCATTGAACAGCTGTTATGTTTCTCACGAAGAAAAGCACGCATTAGACTATTCATTCCTTCGATTCTTTCATTCTTTCTTTCGATCTCCTTTTTTGTTCTGCCTTTTGCAGCTCAAACGATTTGAAAACTCGACAAATATGCAACTGCGTGAATGGAGAAATGTGTGTGTGTTATAAAAATACACACACCAGTGCCGCAATTCAATTTCGATGCAGAGAAATGGAGAAAATAAAAACGAAAATACACCGGATCATAACGCTATATTTCATTTGGGTAAGCAACACGACTAAAACCCAAAAATGAAAGCCGACAGCATGAAAAATTAAGCTTCATTTAAAATGATAAGGTGGTTTCCGAATGCGCTACCATGTTGCGCGAGTTCTATCTAATAGACAACCGAAAAAAATATGGAACGGAAGAAAAAATTCCAAAACGCGTTCTTTGAACTTCCTTTCAAGTCAATGATGCAAGTACCCATTTGTGCACTTTCAAGCGGGCAAACAAAAACTAACGAGAAGGTGATAAACGAAAAAAAGAAGAAATGTGTCGGTACGATAAGGCATTTCCAGCAACAGACGATGATAACACATAAAATCGGCTATCGTTTTTTACATTTTTCACAATTGATGACTTGTTCGAAGAGAAAAAATCCCCACCGTTTATCGTATACAAAATTCCTACGGCAGTACTTATGAAACATGTATTATCGACAACAATCAAAAAATTCAAATTACGACGACATACCCAAAACAATGCCCAACAAAGTTTTCTCATCAATGAATCACCGTATCAAGATAAACGCGGAAATGAGTTGAATGACCCAAAAGTCGATGGGACAAAGAAAAGCTGAATTCAATTGCATGAAGAATACGATCGTGTTTCGGCTTGAGTCAACGCAATGGAATTTGTCGACAGCAACGACGACAATCACATAACACGCCAAATCATCAATTAAATTGTTCGAAACTCACGAAGAATCAACGGAATTTTCAGTGCAAAAGTAAAAGTATTCTCGTTCGTTGACAAACTATTTATTGGAAATATTTGGCAAACTTCATTTATTGTGTACCTTATTCATTGGTTCGTACTAAATTCAATTTCCAGACTATCGTGTACATGGAATCGGTGCTGTTGTCGTTTTTGTTGTTGTTATTGCTTTTGTGAATAAATTCGTCGAATCGAAAATAGACGAGAAAAGAGAATCAAAATATAATAACAATAATAATAGTAACAGATTGCGAGTGTTCTTAACGTAGCTGCCACCTGCTGGCGCATTCGCCATCATAACCCTTAAAAAGTAGGTCTTGTTTTACTATACGTTCATTTGGTCCGTTCTAGTTTTTTTTTCCTGACGGCCCGTACGCGCGCACCAGTTGTACAATATCACAAAACTGTTTGCACTGTCGACAAAATAAAAATGAAAAAAAAGAGTGAGCGAGAAAATGAAAGAGGGAGAAAAACTGAACCAACAACAACAACAACAATCGAGAAGAGTGAAAAAAGTGCATTGGAAAATTCGTTTCGGCACGAACACTTTAACCTTGTTCATTAAGCTATCGGAGCCGAATCGCGCTCATGTATGCATCGATTTATTTGTATATAATTTTTGTGTTTTAATGCTAGTTTGAGTCCGCGTTCGCCACGGCACACATTCTACAATAATAACAGCGGGGCAACAAAAGCAACAGCAGAAAATCAAAGAAAGCAAGGCTTCTGGTGAAATTATCGAATCGAATTTCTGAGAAAATAAAATGGAAAGAAGCAACGAGAAAACGAACGAAGAAATACAAAGCCTTCTCGAAAAGAACAAAAAAAAGAATCGAATTAGATTTTTATTGGTTTGATTTTTATTGCAAAATTTCACTCAGATGTTACAGGTTAATCAATATCGTGCTCACATACGTATGTATGTAAACGAATTATTTTCAGCTTTCAACAAACCGCTCGCAAATATGCAATATGTGCTGTGTATGCCGAGTCTAGTTCACAGAAAAACCACAGTCTTTAATTCATGCCAAACGATTAAAACTCCAAGTTTATTGCTGAGCTGTAAACAAATTATGGTATAATCATTCATTATGTGCTTCCTTGAGTGCACGAATGAAACCTTCTGATTCGACGTGCAAAAAACGAAGAAAAGAAACTCTCTCTCTCATTCTCTAGCACCAAATCTTTTATTTTAATTGCATTTGAAATATGGAACACAAAACACATTAAACTTCAAGTGAATTCGAAGCATTCAAATGAAACGATAAAATTGCCAGTTCAGTTAACCAATCTATTCCGACCATTTCTCTTTTCCTTTTCTCTTCTTTTTTTCTATTTATTTTCTATTCAGAATTAGAATACATCGTCGTGTCTAAATAATGGCTGTTGATTGCGTTCATGACTCAAACTCAAACGTATCATTTCGACATGACGATATGTTCTACTTTTGGAATTGAAATCAATCCAACAGTGCCCGGAGGCCAATCCATTGAGAGAGAGAGAGAATCATTTGGAATTCGTTCGGGATCTCAATGAAACTTTCTGAAATTGCTTATCAAATATACTGGCCAGTATATACACGAATTACATGTGATTTGGCGTTTCAATTAATTATTTTGTCCGAATTGGATCTCAATTTATTTCAATTAGCTTTAAATGCGATTAAACCACTTGACCAAATTGCAATTGACATAACGAAAATCGAACCGATCGGACAAAATAAAAAAAAACGACGGAAAAAAATCCAAATGAAAGAGAAAAGAATGTTGAAAAGCCAACGACACCGATGACATTGAAAATTAATCTCTAGCGAGTCGCCTGTTACACGTATCACATTTGAACCGCATTAAATATGAAGACTCGCATGTACAATTCGAATAGAAATCATTATGAATGTAATTGCCTACGTAGCGTATTGTTCGCTCACGGAGCAGGCATTAGAAACCATTTGAATGAGTCAAAAGACCACTCAACAGGGCAAAGGAGTATTTTACATGTGGAATCTTGGTAGAGGTTTTCTTTTCTTTGCTTGTTTCATGTGATACGTTTCAACATGTGGCATATTACGCGAACACTGTTAATATTTTGTTTTCAAAAGCGTCGGAAAACCGACAAACGACTCAATTAAACTTAGTGTCGATTCAAGAGGTTGAGATGTTGGGCGATGCAATTCACGATAAAACGACTACTTATGGATGGAAGCCAAGAACTTACATAATTTCCCGTTTCAATCAAATATTTTGCATGAAACATTCGGGCGACAACATAAACATTACATTTTAACGAATTCTCTAATGGGTCGCATCAAACGGAACGAGTGGAGTAGTGAAGTGACTTTTTTTGAATCATTTTGAAAATGCTACTCCTCACTTCGTGGTTTTCGGTTTTGGAATGTGAAGCAGTGAGTTCCATAGTAACACAACCAATTTGATGATGGGTTTAATTTGAGAAAATTGGAATTTTGCGAATGATACATATATATAGAGAGTGACAGTTTACGGTCTTGAGACACTGACAAACGATTGAGATGCATCACACAACAACACACAGATGAGAGTGAGAGACATAAATTGATCACAATCTCCCGGAATAATCATCGTCATCGGCAATACATGTGATGTGTGTGTAGTTGCTGCTAGCAACAAGCTAATCATTTATTATTCACATTCATTCGTCAAATTTGCGGTTCAAATGAATTTTCGCAATAACTGTATATGTTTGTGTATGTGGCCTATAGAGCACAAATTAGAATTGTGTACAAAGTACAATAACCAAAACCGCTTCCCCAAATCATATTACGACGGCGAATTTATTGCGTTGATATTTTTGATGTGTGGTGGAATATTGGTCGCCGCCAGAACAATAATAAATTCGAAACAGTCGAAATATAGCTCCATTTACTCATTTATGAACCAATTCAATCACATTTATTGAGATAATTTTGAATATGAATGAGTTATAAACAACGGACAATTCAATGTGCGGATGTAATTAATGGGCTGCCCGAACAAATGAACAAATGTTGTGAAACACGGCATGAATTAAAATTGGTGGGCAATCGAAGTAGTAAAGCCTATGCATTTTTTATCAAAATTATTAATAAACTATAATAATAGAGAGTGTATTTATTTATTCACAAAAAAAATATTTAATAATTTACGATCAACAATTGAAATTGTGTCGTGTTTTTATTTGCTCGGGCGAAAATCTATAGGCACAGATCCGTTGAACGGATAAACATTATTAATTTCAATTTCATAAACATTCATACGAAAGAAACAAGTTGGATATTTGGATTATATTTGGTCTCTTTGCAACCGTGTGAGACGAAAGTACACCAAACGCTAGCGCGAATTGGCTATTTGGCACTTGACGAAGAAAAATGAGAAGAAAGAAGCAAGAAGAAGAGGAAAGAATTTATGGTTTACTACATGAAATTAGTTTAGCTCAATGAAATTATACTTCGAACACATTTTTACACATTCATTCACATATTTCGAGAGACTACTATATGTGCTTCGTCGAATTGATGGGCATTATGTTCACGCAAGTACGTGCAAGAACACAAATGACGGGCACGTACATTTATCGTTGCTGTGTACGGGAGACGGATGTATTGTTTATATACATTTGGTTTTTTTTTTCGTTGTTGTGTATTGCTTTACGATATATGTTTTCATTGTTGAAATCACGTTCGTTCATTCGGCAAATAAAAAAATTTAAATCCGAATTCGATAGAATTGCTGTTAGCCAAATGCAAATCCAAAAACAAAATACATGTGGATGATTTTGAATGCTTTGTATGTGCTGTACTGTATTGAGGTGCAATTCCGGTTAAAAATTCCGGAAATAATTCGAATCAACCTTTTGCTATGTATATGGCCGAACGCGACACATTTTAGCACGACGCAACGGCGGTGGCGGTATCGAAATGCATTTTCGAATATGAATTGAAGTGAACACATGACAAACACGAGAAAAGAGAGATTTAATGTTTTTTTTGCTCACCTTGGTATACAATCTGATGGTGTCCTATCCACTTCCCACGCAGCGAACAATTTCATTGGAACTGGTTTATTCATGTTGGTTAGACGCTCCAACCGTGTCGGTTTCTCTGCTAATACCTTCGACATTTTTTTTAGTTGTTGTTGATGAATTCTTTTTTTTTTTTTTATTTCAAACTTTGGTTACTTGGTTTTTGTTTTGTTTCCAAGATTTCTTCGTTTGTTTATTGTTAATTAATTTTTTTTCTTTACTTTTTTAGTCAATGTTATTTCGTGTTGTTTTTTTGCATTGATGATCTAAATGTAGATAAAACAACACACATAGAACACAACATATTCCGACCGAATGTTGATAACAAACAACTCTTTACAAATTTTTGTGTTACGATTGCACAGATCACAAATTGCTCGGATCGAAATCGAATTGTATGTGATATTGTTGATGACAACGATAATGTGATATAATATTGCACACACAAAAGGACAGCATTTATTTTTGTAGACGGGTGAGATAAAAGATTTCACACTATGTCATGTCGATTCCGATTGATTTCGATTGAGTTTGCGTTTTTCTTTTATTAATTTTATTTTCTCTCTATCTTTCTCTTTCACCCGTGATGTTTGTGTGGGTGTGTATTGTTGCTCAGCTGGTTTCTCTCTCTCTCTCTCTCTCTCTCTCTCTCTCTCTGTAGCAGTACTTTCCGTAGATGATGCACTGTCAGCGAAATTCAAGAATGAACTTTTAAATCGACGTCCACCGTTCTCGATTGCAATGTAGCATTTTACTCTCGTTTGGTGTCAATGTTGGCAATGTCTTGTGTGTGTGTGTGTTTTTATTTTTTCTTCTTTTCTCTTCACTCTCTTTCTCTTTCTGCTGTTTTTCGCCTTTGGCTTATGCGTTCTCTTTAATTGGCATTGCACGACGCAACGCGCAAACTACCAATGCAATCAGCAAATAATATCACACTAGTACTGTATGTTAACTATAGTCGTTCACAATTATTACCACTACTTTTGATGATACTTTGTTTCACTCTCCCTCTGTCTCTAACTCACTCACTCTGTCACACACACTGTAGTGTCCAGGTTCTTCAGCACACACTGTGTGTGCGTGTTTGTTTATTTTTTCTATTTCGGGCAGGGGTTGTTGTTTACAGTGTGCTATATTGTGTGTGTGAGTGTGTATGATTTCATGTCATTTTTCATTTCAGCCACAACGTAATCAGATTGCTTGCATTTGTGTTTGTTTGTGTGCGCGCGTACGATGCTCTTGGCCAGCTTCGATCAGACACACATTTTTGTGATTACGAGCAGAGTGTTGCAAATAAATGTCCGCTGCCATCAGAAAACACGCACAAACAAACATGAAATGTTGTTTTTGATTTTTTGCTTTTAAGCTATTTCTTTTGTGGTATCGAACTTCTGCTGTGAATCAGTGCAGCTCTAATTTTGTTTTTTGCTTTTCACCTTTAGTTCTCTTGTTCGTTTCGTTTTTTTTTTTATTCAACACGGTTCAGATTTATAGCAATATGAAATCTAATTGAGAATTAAGAGCCAACGACACAAAACGCATTGCCATGTACACACAAGTACATGAATATGTATACGACAATAAACGAAGGAGTGAAAAAAAAACACAGAGAAAATATTGAAAAAGAAGAAGCAAATGTAATCAAACTCGCGCACCCGTTTCGTTTATGCTCTTTGTTACACACATACATACATAGACACACTCACATCCACTTTTACTCGCGCATCAACGACACACGCTCACTCTACGCCAGCCAATGCGAACAATTGCCCAAAAAAAAAAATGAGAAGAAGCGAGCCACAGAGATGTTGATGATAAAGTGTGTAGAAATGGAACATTTATTTTAAATAACAACAAAACCGAAAATTCATCTTTTTAATTGGAAATCGGCGACAAGGATATCAATCAGCCGCTCAGATCACTGGTTCACAATACGTTTTTTTTTTCTTTCTTTCACACTCTCTCTCTATCTTACTCGCTTCAATGTTTGTGTGTTTGTTGCACAGATGAATCTTTTTTATGCACGCACTTATTTATATCTCTCGCTCTGTCTCTCGTTCTCATTCTTGCTCTTGCCATAAATATTGTTATTTATCACACTTTGACATCGTATTCACGATTTCGATTCAATAAAATGGTTCTGTATTGATTGCGTTTCAATAGTCGGAATTCAGGGAGACGATGCTGATTTTGGCCTCTTTCCCATTTCTATGCCTCGATTCGCACAATAATTTTTACATTGATCACAATATTTTCTTCTTTATATATATATATATATATAGATTATACGTTTGATTTTTTTCTTTCTCTTTCTTCTGGCAATTTTAATTTGTGCGCCGATGTATATGTTTGAGTCAGTCAACAGAAAGGAAATATTGTGTTTATTCGACGAGTGTCGCACATCTACTGAATGTATATTCGGAGCGGTTCAGCATTTCGGTAGCTGTCATTGTGTTGGGATTGGTTGTATGTTGTTTTTCTTTCATATTGTGTATTGTATCATTCACACATTTTCTGTGCGATGCTATTGGAACTATTCACATAGCATTGAAAAAGTGTTTCCCGATGCCATAATGGCCCTTGACATTCGTGCACACAATGGCAGCACTAGCCAAACAAAAGTTGGGCGCGGAATTATCGCCTCAATAAAGCGGAATTTTATTAAAGCAGCCCAACAGATGGCGCTGTTTGATTTCCATCTTTTTTTTTCTTCTCCTCAATCCTTATACGATAAGTCCAGTTTGAATGAACTGAAAATAAGAATTCAAAATACTAAAAACATGTTGCACATTGTCCAGACTGTCGCTGTTTACATTCAAACAAAATGCATCGATTCCTCAATCTCGCCACGTTTGAGCAAACCAGTCTTTTTAGTGTATTTTTCCAATGGAAACATTTTACGCATTTTTTTTCGCTGCACTCACTTGAAAGCTCTAATAAGAGAACTTTTGCATCGACAAGAGCTTAAGATAAGATACGTAATTTCGTGCACTTCAAACGGAAAAACTTCGAAAATGATCGTTTTATTCTTTGGAAGAATCGAAATATTCTTTTTATTTTGGTTTTTTAGAAAAGAGTCGTATGAAATGATTGACAGAGTCGATTGTATTTTTTTTAGGATGTATAATAATTGTTGGATGGTGCCGATAAATGCTGTTGAACATGGCCGTGCGTTTTCCATACGTGCGCATGCAAATCTGGATAATTGCTCTCGTATGTGGCTATTGGCTCTTGATTCGGATCCTGTGTATATTCCAATGTGCTTTGCAAGTGACGAATGTAGCTGATTGCAATTCTGAAAAAAAGAGACAAAAACTTTAGTCGATGACCAAACCCGTTCGCACGCGATCATTTTGAATCAAATTCTCATCAATGAATAACTCACCTAAGACATTCGATTTTTGAATACTTTTTTCCAGACGGCTTCGAAATTGGCAATTTAGCACGCAGTAAATCAAAGGCTCGATTCATGTCACGCATTCTCGTTCGCTCTCGATCACAAGCGGTTTTTTTATATTCTGAAAATGTTGAACCAAACGGTAAAGTCAATGTCTACTTGGATTTTTAAACAACAAAGTCCATTTTTACCGATCGAGTCAACGATTGGCTCATTCTTCTGATACGGTGATGTTGATTGCAGTGACGATGCAATATGTGGATTTTTCAATGCTCTCGGGCTATAATTTTCAGAGGCAGTTTCTGTGACACAGTAAAAATGAACAAAACAAAAATGAATCAGTCTTCGATAACTTGAGCAGTGTTCAAAGAACACCGAATATTTTGTATGAGAATTCATTCAAAACATATTCGATTGATACGAAACACGTCATCGAAAGTGTGAACAGAGGGAAGACCCGCACGAAATTCATCATGTTTGAATAAAAAAAACATGGCTGAATTGAAAGGATGTGTAAAAATGTAACCTGTAATTGTAAATGCTGATGTTCCGGAGACGGATATTTTATCGGTGTGTCCGGTCCAGTTGGTATTTGATATGCGAACGATTCGTTGTTCTTGGAATTCCGTGAAAGCTGGATATGGTGGCGACACAATGTCATGTTGAGCCTTCCAATGGCTTAAATACGGTTGATTATTTATTGCCGGTGGCAATGCATGTGCTCGTGGCGGTGGTAGAATGTACGTTGGTTTAGGCCGACTAACTCCGCCAATTTCAAGAATCGTTTTCGGTTCGTTCGACTCTTCTTCCATTTCACAAATGATCAAACCACGCGATGGTATTGCAACCGGATGATGAATTGTACTGGTCATTGAAGCGAATTGATTTATTTTTCCCTTCGAAAAAAAAAACGACAAGTTCACGTGTGACCACACAACATTCAATTGTACAAATGGAAAAAAAAAATGCCGTTCACTTAAACGTACAATCAAAATTGTCTCAATCAGCTCACAAATCAGAATCGACGAATTCGATTGCTGTCAATATTTAACTTCGCACTATTTTCAAAACTGTTACTATTGATTCGAAGGGAATTGTTTAATTGTTTGTCGCGCGCACACTTGTTGCAGCTTTGTATGTTTCTGTCGATGGAACTTTGTGAAATGGTTTCATTTTTTTTCTTTCGAAATTTTATTTCAAATGAGTTTCACACTCTCAATATTCTGTATGCTGTTTTTTCTTTTCTTTCTTTTCTTTCTTTCTACTGTTTGTGTCTTTTCGTCATCCGTTTCTGTTTCGTTTATCTTGATACTGTATGTTCATCTACCACCAACCTGTCGATTCGACAGCGTCTCTGTCTCGGTGAGTGATGATGACTGTGTGTGTGCGTATGTGCTTTAGTGGCAGCCCGCCACATCTGTTTTTCATCTCGCTGCACGGATGTGAAACACGATTGAGCGTGTATTCGGCCGTTGAGTAACGTTCATCATTATGAACCAATAAGATTCTCTTATTTTGAAAAACTGTATCAGGGCAATTCTTTGTCCTACCCACCGTTACGTTGTGTTTCAAGAATACGATCAGGTGTATGTGCGAGCGCACGCGCGCACATGATCGACCGAGCGCTCCAACGAATCGTCAAGAGTGAGAGAACGTCGATCGCGATCAACGGTTGATAGGATGGATTCAATTATTATTGGAAATTCATTTCATGGAAATGCAGAAAAACACATCGAATGTTCGCAATCGATGTGGAATTTCGAAAGAAGAAAGAAAAATGATGATAAAATATCAATAATGGTCACATTAATGAGAATGAGCAAAACAAACAAGCAAATGTTTAGAGCAATAATTTGATTGAAATCTTTATATACCGAAGCATTGAGATTGAAGGTTGGTCGCGAAAATCGGGCACTCGCTCTCTTCGAAAAGCGATTAACGTAGATTTCAACACATTCCCTAGAAAATAATAATAATTGAATAGGGTAATGTGTATTTTGGCGTTGTGTCAACACAAGTGTTTTTCATGAATCATTTTTTCTTCTCTCTATCCCTTCTCTCACTCACTCACTCACTCTTTTTTCTCTCCTCTTCTCGCTCGCTATATTCAACCGGCTATTTGCTCACCTTTTCTTCAGTTTCATTACAGATTCAAAAATGTTTTATTGTTCGATTGTTTTCATTCGATTCGCTGTCGCTTCGATCCAATTTCGTTTTTCATCGAACGCAAACGTCGTCGATTCCAAAGTGTCGTATCGATAAATTTGTTATTCATATAATAAATTCAAGAAATTTCTGTAATGTTGTCAACAACAGAAAGAAAAATACTTGGTTTTTTTGTTGTTGTTTTCTGTTGTTATCGGTGTTCATTAGAACACGCGACGTTTGTGTACAGTTTCAGTTTATGAGGAATATTCATCATTTTGGACATTTGCAGGAATGTTTAACGTGTGCGATCTTTTACAATTCAAAGAAATGAATATTGATAGTAGAAGATAAGTTTTGTGGTAGGCGTAAAAGAAGAAAACGAAATTTTTGATCAAATTGGCTGCTGTTTTTGTTCGATTTCTCAATAGTTTCGTGCGTTTTTGATGTATCGCCAGCGAAAGTGTCACCACACGGAAGTACAAGAAATAAATAACAATGCAATTTCATTTGTCGCCAACAAAACCGAAAAACATAAACAAAAACAAAAATAACACCGCGGTCGACCGACGGACGCATGGATAACAAATAAAAGAATATATATCAAATCCCAAGAAAAATGAAATAGAGAAACGAAGAAACAAAAGACCTGAAAGGAAAACAAAAGCTGGCACACTCTCGCTACTTACTACTGTTGACACTGTTTTTTTTTCTTCTTCATTTTTTTCTCGTTTGTTGCATTGTTTTCTTCCCTTTTTGGTTCGTTCATCATCGATAGTGTCGTCGTCGTCGTTGCATTGAACGCAGTTCCATATCGTACACTGATTATATGATATTTTATTAAATATTACATTTTGAGGGCGAAAGAAAATCGACAAACATTACTCAATCCAATTTTTCTCTCTCTCTCTCTTTCTCTTGCATTTACATTCATCCAGTGCATTCAATTTTATTTGGTTTGAACAAATAAAATTAGGAGTTTTCATTTTTCACTTTTTCGAAATGTTATTGTTACAGCCGAACAAACATCCGAGGAGAGCGAACATTCAATGCGTGTATGCAAAGCACACTAATCGGTTTTATTGTCCAATTGAAAACGGTTGCTAATGTTGATGGACTCGAAACAAAGGCAAGACAGGAAACGAGAATATATTCTCAATTCGTTCTCTTTTCGTCTTCCAAATGTGAAATTCAACTCATGTTTACGTGAATCATTCGTTTTATTCTTAATATTTTGTTCTGTCAAACCATTCACCAGTAATCGAAATGCAATTTGAATGAGGCCAGTGCTGCATTGTGACAATGCAAAATTAGTTTAATTGTAAGATGTAGAAAAAAAGGAACTAATTTTATAATAAATAGGATTTTTATTACAATCGATCATAAATTTGTTTTGATTCGTTAATCGAATTTCAATTGTCTGAGCGCCATAAATTGGTCGAGCACATCGTCGGTAGCCAATTTACGATTTGCCTGATGCTCGGCTACAATTGGTTGCAACGTTTCTATTGCTTTCGCTTTGAGTTCACCGCTCAGCATTTCACCTTTTGTGTATGCGACGCGAATCCGCTCCAATTCATCGTCATCGGGCAAAAAGAATTGCAACAGTTGAAATGATACGTCGACATTTGTATTGCCACCCTTGGCTCGATGCTCTTCGACGGTTTGTTGACCGCCAGAGAATGCATGCTTGTTGATCTGTTGAGCAAAAAAAAAGGAAATATTTTCAGGTTCAATTTCAGGTTTAGTTAATGAAGATGAAACGATTAAAGATAGACGAATGATTTGAAAAAAGTTTTTCTATGAACATTATTCTGATGGTGCCCATTTACCTTGGTTTTAATTTGTTTCGGCGTATCGGTTAAAAATACTGCTGAATTGTTATCACTGGCCGACATTTTCGTTTTGGCACCTTGCAATGCCGGGAAAAATGTCGAGTGAATAAGAGCTGGTTTCGGGAAACCAAGACGCGGTGCCACATCTCTTGTCATCCGGAAATATGGATCTTGATCGATTGCGCATGGAATCAAGCAATGCATCTTTTTATCGCCGAAAATGAATGGAAACGTGGATGAAAATGCTGGAGCCGCTTGAACCGCCGGAAATGCAATCTTGCCAATGGGATCCGAATCACCAAATCCAAATATGCCCTTCACTTGATTGAATGTTACACACTTTTGGATGCGAATCATATTCTGGTAGAAGGCTGGACATTTCCTGAAATTAAAAACAAAAAAAATGGGAAATTCTGTAAATACGGCCGTTTTTTTTTCTTCATAGCAAATAAATGGTTTTGACATACCCCACAAAGTCCAAATCGGAAAAGATAAATGTTTTATTGACGTCAAAGCCAACGGCAATGATATCTTTGGCATTTTCTCTCGCCAATTTCATTGCTTCTTCAATTTTTAAGTCTTTCCATAATGTTTTCTCATCGTCAGTCAACTGGATAACAAGAGGCACATTCAATGTTTCCTGCAACCATCTGCAAATGCAATCAAAATTAGTAATTCATCCCAGCGAATATACACAGCTAACATAATGTCTGTTCCTAAGCGTTATCTCCTAATAAGCTGCAGCTACTGTTTCGAATTTGTGATTCATTTTCCAAGAAAAATTCGTAGAAATACTGACCAAAAATTCAAAGAGATTACGAATTGTTCGTGGTGAATGAGTCACAAATTGGAACTAGGTGCAGCTAATTGGGAACGCTTTGGAACAGATATTATGTTATCTGTGTGTATTTACTGGTTTGAAATGATTTTTTTTTAAAAGAACTCAAGAAATGAAGTGAAATTACTTTGTGAGAAGGAAGGGGATCAAATGACCTAAATGCAATGAACCCGAAGACGGTCCTCGTCCCGTGTACAAATAGAACGGTTTCCCTTCTTCTTTTAATCTTAAAATTGTGTGCAAATCACGGTGTGAAAAGAATATCCCACGACGGATAAAATGATGAACGGGTTTGCCAATCACTTGCTCAAATCTTTGGATGATTGCATCATCCAATTTTGTGCTCCCAAAACGGTCTGTAATTGTATACAAAATGAACAAATTTGTAATTCAATTATGATGAATGTTCCACAGTGTCAAGCCAAATAGTTAACAGAGGGTAGTTAATTGTGTATGAAAATGCTTACGTATCAATTTGTCATAATCAATGCCGGTATCAGATTGACTTTCTACATTCCATGGATCAACAAAATCATCCTTCTCCTCTAGTTTGAGTGCATCGATTGCAGTCTCTGCGGCTGTATTGTTATCAACACTATCACCCATCTTTCTAATACTCGTTAGTAAAGACTATAAAGAAGAAAAAAAACAACTAATTATAGTCAAAACAATACGAACACGGTTCGTGGCTCTGTGGTTATCGTACTTTTGCAAGCGTTTATGCTATTCACACGTTTTTCGACAGTATCTGACACATGAGTATACCGCATTTAAATCCCAAAATGACGTACCCTGTTGGCTCATTCACAATAAACATTCGATGACGACGCCCATTACTCTTTTCACCGCGAGCTTCACTAGCCAAAGTTAGCGCTTTCATTTTATTCAATCAACATAAAAGATATTGGCGAAAAAATTGATTTGATTTATAAATTAAATGCGATATTTTTATTTGAAAATGCGAAAAGTACAAAGAATGCGGCAAAATGTGGAACAAATATAATATGCCGGTAAAGCAAACACATTCAACTGACATTACTTCATGTGAATCACATTATGGAAGCGTTGCAATCGCAACTCACTTCACACCCATTGTCGGGTATTTATGTTCAGGTTTTATTTCAATGGATTATTGACATAATATTTCCCATTCATTGAAGCATTTCTTTTTGTGGGGGAACATTACATTATTTTACCATTCAAACTATAAACAAAAGTGCATCAAAGTGATTTGCGACAGTTGGCAACGGTCAATTTATCTGAAACAATGGGCACCGAGGTGATAAACGTTAGTTTTGATGTGCTGCAAGAGGAGCTGGACAAAGCAAAATCAACTCTAAAAGGTTTGAATGACAATATTAGGCGAATCAGTGGCCGAGAGCCACCCGATCAATTGAGGTTAGTTCATCGAATGCGATTTTTGTTTCGTTTTTTTCACAATGCTCACATAAATTTGTAACATTTTGCTCTTTTATCATTTTGTGATTTGCAAACACATGTTTTTTTTATTCTTCGTTGGTTCAATGGACATATTGTTTAGAGGTGACCGTAAGCGTCCACTAGATAGACGTTCCGACCGAGACCGTAATGAATACGGTTCACAATTGGACTCAAGAAATCGATTAAACACACGCGATAGAGATCGTGATCGGGATAGAGACAGAGATGTTTCACCGCCGGCTAAACGTAAACCGGAAACAAAGTCAGTGTTCAGCCGTTTGTCGGGACCGCCGGCTAGTGGTGGTCGGGACGATGATGTCAAACCGAAATTGAATTCGCGCATAATTCGTGAGCTGCCGACCAAAGAAGAAATTGTTGAAGCGCAGGGCAGTGATCCGGCCAGTCGGGCTCGTAATCGTCGAATGTTTGGCTCGTTGTTGGGTACATTGCAGAAATTTTGCCAGGAAGAGTCGCGTCTCAAGCAAAAGGAACAGAAAAAGGCACAAATCGAAAAGAAACTGGAAGATCAACAGAATCAAGAGCGTGAAATCATGAAAAAAGAGCGACAAAATCTGTACAACAATCGAAAGCGACAACAAATGGAAATCAAAATGTTGGAGAGTAAAATGAATTTGATGAAAGAGTTTGGAACATGGGAAGAATCGAAGAAGCCGCTCATGAATTTCATTCGAACAAAAACCAAGCCACGCATCTACTATCTTCCAAAGGTTTTGGACAAACGAACCGAACGCAAGTTGGAAGAATGCAAACGTGATATTGAAAGTAAGTGACACAATTTTGTGGGAGCGATTTATACCCGCGTCGTTCACATTGGTGTGGGCGCGTGTATGTTGTGTATGTGTGGCCGATGGGATTTTCGGGACAAATTGTTGGATGTATGGAATGTAAAGTGTTAGATACAGCCACACGAAATACGTTGATCGTAAATCAACTCTTAATGAGATGGAGCGAATGACATTATCTTTTTTTTGGGTCGATTTTCCATTTTGTTTATTCACTGCGAAACGTTGAATATTAAATTGCATTCACACCGCACAGCTACTGTATGTAAAATGTATATCGATGCCGAGCGTCGAGAACAGAGGACAGTAAGTAGCGGTTTTTCAATGTAGCGCACATGATATGAGCGATGCTCAAAATATTTAGAACTTTTGGCAACGACAAATATTCTCCAATTTCAATTAAATATTCGAACATATTTTCGCAATAAAACAGGTCATGAATTTGACTGAGTTTGCAATTGTTGAGTCAATATTTAGCGAACGCTCGGTTTCATAATAGCGAACCGCATTCCGAACAAGTACAAACATATTACTTTTTGACGAATTGACAGATAGTCGCGAGCAGAAAACAATGTACCCCACTGCTTCGTTGAGTATGTGTTTGCGTCGTACGGCACATTTTTGTTCTCATCCTCGGAAATTTGATATATAATCGGGCTATTCTTCATGTGCATATTCATACGCACGAACAGCAGCTCCACCATGAACAATGTGTCAAGGATAGCGAAAAAAAATTGACATTGGAACACTGCTCACAGCCAACGGCTTCATATCTACTGAATCTGAATATTTTAAAATAGATGCTCAATTTGCATTTTGGAGAAATTAGCTCACACTCGCTCTCTCTCTCTCTCTCTCTCTCTCTCTCTCTCTCTCTCTCTCTTTTTTGGGGAACTTTTCATTTAATTAGCAAACAACACCATATTCACTTGCACCGTACATGGTTGTGAAAATACGCAGCTGTGCATATATGCCGTGTGCCTCGCTTGCATGTGCAATATAAACACAATGCATTTGCAAAGAGCGCCTTGCCAGCAACTCGTGAATATCCCCAATTCGATTGGAGCGGTGAATTATTCGAATTATATTCCAAAACGAAAACGCTCCATACCCGATGACACTAGCCACTACCACGCACACCTTTCTCTCGTCGATCCGGGCCGATTTTCTAACGCCTGCTGTGAAATGAAAGCGCACAAAAAAGCGCATCCCCGATACGCGAAACACCAAAACAGACAATCGGCCAAATATGTAAATAATAAAAAACACTTAGCTGTTGAGCAATGTGCAGGCCAATGAATGAAATGCCATTTTACATTATCTACATAAACGATGATGTAGATAGATAATCATGTGCATCATTTGCAACGATCCGCACATTTGCAAATAGTTTCATTTGCACGACTATACTCAGTGCAATTTTGTTGTTTATTCATTCATTTCGCGTGTTGCATTGTTCAGTGGCAATGTGTTGTTGTCTACGCTTGCCGAAAATGGCGTATCTATTTGAGGGAGTTAACAAACAGCCGCTTGACCAACGTACCGATCGTCGGCTGTTTGCATGCAAAATGCACCGGCATCCAGTTGCGGATGGTTATTGCAAATAAAATTGTGCATATTCCATTTGGGCATTCTATCAAACGTAAACCTATACATGCGCAAACATAACAATTATATACAAATTTAATGAAATGCAATTGTAGCTGATGCTGGCTTTTTTGCCGCCGATTTTCGCTCTCCTCACTTCTGCCCATTTTTCTCGTCTCCGGTTTTAATGCCGATGTACTCGCATTCGTTCTCTCGCATTATCAGTGTTTGCGATATCGCTCTCAGCATCTCATAGGATAACTGAACGAGATAATTCAGCTGGCTGAGATGACGCAGCGACGCATCACCCAAGTCTATCGCCCGAGTCTTTGTGATACACACACACACACACACACACACAATTCGATGCCGCGCGTCACTAAATGGGACTGAGTGTATAAGGATACCGCTGGGCGCATTGTGTGTATGTGTATCGCACAGACTCAGGTGATGCGTCGCTGCGTCATCTCAGCCAGCTGAATTATCTCGTTCAGTTATCCTATGAGATACTGAGAGCGATATCGCAATCACTGCGCATTATCATTCGCTCGCATATTTGCGCGCTCTTTTTCGGCTCTTCATTTCATTTCAAAATTTTAATTCAATATGTGCGAATTGGGAAATTGAAACATGATTATTAGTTTAATCGCAAACCACATTTTCCGTGGGGCTCGTAATCAACTCGTTTGATTTAAATTTTAAATTGTAGCTCGGTTGGTCCACGAATTTCGAATTTATTACTAATAAATGCGCCGTGCTGCATTCATAAATCATCTAATTGCGACATCCAATCCATACCACAACAGATTGTGACTCGAAATGAATTAGCCTACGCGGTGGTGTGCATGTGCATGTTCGTTTAGGATTCTGTTGATTTCAAACATTTTTCTCATGTCGATTTTTTTTTGTTGGTAACTTTAATTTTTTTTTTTTCTCTCTCTCTCTCTCTCTCTCTCTCTCTCTCTTTCTTTGGCGCTGTTTCGCGTTGGTGCGTTTAGAACAAATTGAAAAACGACGTGCTGAGGTTAACGAGGAGATGGCGGAAATTGTAAATCGCTTCGAAGCGGCGACTGAAGCACTGCAACCATTCTACGATTCGCATAATGATAGCGCTCAAAATAATTCGTTGCTTGAACAAAGTTCGGCCAACAATCATACGGAGGACAATGATGACTACTATCACAACAATTTTAAGTCGTCAGTCAACAAGCGCAACGATGAATCGCTGAACCATGGGAAGGAGCACGATGATAGTACCAACGAAGATGATGACGATGATGATGCCGATACCAATGATGAAAGCGACTCGAAAAAAAGTAAGCATTTGAAGAAAAAAAAACAAATGAAACCTATTTTACAAACACTCAATCGAATTCAATGATAAATCTTGTCTATTACAGTCGTCAGCATCAAAATCGAAAAGGATGATGAGCTATTCACGAAAAGTGAAGCGAGTGAACCGGTTTCGGGAGTTCAACATTCCGATAATGAGGAAAATAATGATTTAAAGCCACAACGAAGTCGTTCATCCAGCCAAACTTGAGCGACAACACAACGAAAGAAAAACAAAATCCAACCAGCCAGATTCAATTTTCATGGAACAAACGAAAAACAAGAACGAGATAAAAAGAACATAAAAATACCAACATTTAGCACGTTAAGCCATTTGATGAATTATCATGAATAACTCAATCGATTCGTATTATAACGTTTAATTTAATTTAAATTGTTTGAATTGAAAAGTTTTGCAACACTGGAGCTCTGCTGAAGAACAGAGAGTAGCACGGATCCGACAGTCACGATTTACGATTTTCAAAGATACCAACAACAATTATTACAAGAAAAACCACACATACAAACACACACACACACACATTTGCTGAGAAAAAATGATTGCCGATTTCGATAGAAACTTGATTATTCAATAAAATTTCCTTCTTCAGTTCGAATTTTGAACATTGAATGTTTAGCCTGTATCTCATTGATTTTATATGCTGTAAATCAAATAAACTTGAATCACAAAATAAGAGCAATCATACATTGAACACCAGTGGTTTCGTTCATTTTACCTCATCAGCCAACACCAAGTACGATAATATTTTCCATCGAACTCTGCGAAATGGGCAACAGAAACGCAATGAACACAAGATAGAAAAAAAAAGACGAGTCGAACATTGTAATTATTTGGCTATAGTAGACAAGAGAAAATGCCATAAATCATGGCAGATTTCTTCGTTATTTGGTGGGTACTACACTACTGTTGCTGTTGCTATCCTCATTGCCGTCTCTGTCGTCGCCGCTACGCTTCATGCTCGACGAGTCAAAAGAGGAAAAGCCGAAAAAATGAAACGAAAACTGAACGAACGAACGCTATTGTTTTTGTGTAAAAACAATATGGACAAAAACCGAATATTCAACTAAAACACTGGAATAAAAGTATAAATAAATAAGTGAAATCAGAAATAACGATGAATAGGATATACATTCGCTTGGCAAAAATCCGATCAAAATCACGATCCAGCGACTAAAAACAAAGCCAAACGAATCCTGCCAACTCAAGATCTATTTATTGTGTGGCTCTCGCTCTGTTTCTGCTATTGCTTTATTTTCCTCTTTCCTTTATTATTGTTATTATTTTGATGCACATTTTTATCCATGGCCCGAAATTCATAACAACAACAAATATCGCAGTCGAAGACAAAAACCGAAGTAGAAGAGGAGAGAAGGAGAGAGAATGAGTGAACGAAACGACAAGCTCAAGAACAACAAGACAGTGGACCCCGGACTTATGGAAAAACAAATACAACTGTATCAGCCAATGAAACTCGTTACTGTGCGATTACAAATTGTACAACAACGACTACAACAGTTGAAATAAAATGCAATTTCAATTTCTGTTTTGCATCGAAGTCGTCATTTATTTTCCATTCGACGTGGTTATTTCATTCTTTCTCTTCTTCGGCTTCTTTTGTACTTTCTCTCTTTTGTTGGTTTTCGGTGGCCATTCGGAAAAACCGTTCAAACAAGACGGTTGCAAAACGCTTACTTGTTTGAACAACAAATTTTCTTGTCCAAAGTCGCAAGAAAATCGTTTCCATTCCAAGATCCACAATATAGTTTAGTTTTGTGAAATCAGTTTTTTTTCTCCCTCCCTCTCTCCCTCTCTCTCTCTCTCTCTCTCTCTCTCTCTCTCTCTTCTCGGTTCGTTTTTATTTCTATCTTACAGCGAAAACGGAAAAACAAGAAACGGAATCGAAAATCTTTTGTGTTATTCTGTTTGCATTTTACAACTAATTTCTGTATGTACTCAGTCAGAAGAGAATCAAATGAAACAAAATGCCACAACGAGATTGACCCAATCAAACCAAACAAAAAAACAAAGGAGAAACTCAATTCATCAACAATAATTTGGGGTTTTGTTGAATGAATGGAAAAAGTTCAAAGTTGATTCAATTAGCGTCATACACTATAGGTTTTTAGCATTTTGTATGGGCGAACATATTTTTCATTATTTGAGCAAATCGATCGACTCGCTCCATCACATTTTCGGAAATTATTTGTACTATTTGTTTACGAAAATAATTGAATCGGAATCAGCAATTATTTTGATCATTGGTGTCGATTCAATGATACCATTAGCCAGTAATATTCAATACAATAGCCATAGAATCTGGATTCATTACCAATATGGAAGTAGCTTATTGTACTATAGTGCAATGTATATATACATAAATTTACAGAGTACAGTACAGGTACACACCAATAGCGATGCCTTGCCGAAAACATCTTTGTGGGTATATTTCAATTTGAGATCAAAATCTCACAATGAAATAACTATCTAAAACTAATATACTCTAGATATTCTAAAACTCAATAGTGGAGAATGTAGACATAATGATTGATCTTTGAATCATTGTTCAACGGAATGTGAAAATACC
This sequence comes from Sitodiplosis mosellana, assembly GCF_009176505.1. Classification (NCBI taxonomy): domain Eukaryota; kingdom Metazoa; phylum Arthropoda; class Insecta; order Diptera; family Cecidomyiidae; genus Sitodiplosis; species Sitodiplosis mosellana. The sequence continues at coordinate 7,577,681 of NW_022601467.1, read as the reverse complement.
TAGCCAATTAAGACTAACTGAAGTGAAAAACTTCCAAATATTTCACCCACTCGAACCAACAAATGATTGAAAAACTGAACATTTGGTCGATTTCATGGAAGTAATTTTGTTTACGCAGTGCAAATACACATACACATAGGCCCATATTTGCGGTGTGATTGACAGATATATGCATCGCATTATAGTCATATGTATGATTTATGACTATGTTTGTACAACCATTTTTTCTCCTGGATAATAATTTATCTCTTTTTTATGTTACGAAAGGTAAGGAAACCACAACGTTCATTCCAACGAAAATGATTGGTGCGTAATGTGGTTTTAAACTCAATTTGTCTTGACTTTTATCATATAGCTCATCCATGATATTGAAATTGGTTAGAGTATATATTTTGTTAACCGGATAACGATTGAAACTTTTCTCGTGAGTAACTTTTATTGAAAGTTAATCGAAGAACAGAAGTTTTTCTTCTGATCATCCGTCGATGTATCAGTGGGTGTATGTGCCGCTCGACACACACACACACACACATCGTCAAGGCAAGCGAAAAAGATTTGTGATGGATCTATGAGCGTAGGGACAATATTTGTCAGTAATATCCGCGATTGCCGCTAGCCGATTTTAATCCTGTCTACATCTCAAGAGATTGAGAAATTGAGAAATAGAGAAAGAGAGAGAGAGAGAGAGAGAGAGAGAGAGAGAGAGAGAGAGTATCAATTTTTCAATTAAAAATTTTCTTCGCCCGAGAAAAGAAGAATAAAAAGAAGTAGAGATAATTATGAACTTGTCATAAATCGAGTGTGGCAACGACGAGATTGTAAAGATGAACGAAAAAAGAGCGAGAGAAAAAATGGAATATCGCTTGGCGAATTACGAATTAGTGAGAAATGGATGGGAATCCCGAATATCAACGAACACAAGCGCGTGCCCTCTCTCTCTCTCTCTCACTCAATCTCCTTCTATCTATCCGTGCTACTCAATGGCCGCCAGCGAAATGTTTGTATCCAATTCACGGTGCACACGCAACATCTCGCGCATTTCGACGTTTCCACATTGATGCTTCTTCACATTTTCAGATCAGATCGAAAACAAAAACAAAGCTTTTTATTGCTGTTTGAAAATGGGAAAATTGCTGATGCGCTCAGCACAAATATGCTTGAAACACTTGAAAGTGGTAAAGCGAACTCAGCGTCTCCGGGGAATATATTCTCTCTTTTTTCTTCGCAATGTGTATAATATTAATATTTGCTGGCAAACGTGTGAGAACAATACATACTTGAAAATCGTTAGCCAGTTATTCATGCTTCGCGCATTATTTCGTTCCATACACAATTTCGATATACCTCTCTCGCTCGCTCATTCACTCTTCTCTTTTTTTCTACATAATTTTTTTCTTGCTCAGCATCATCTTTTTTCCTCAACACTCACTTTCTCTTCTCCCTCTAGCCAAATCCAAGAGCGTAGTTTTTGCATCAACTTTCGTTCGAATCGTCAAATCTGCTAAAAAGGCAATGGAAAAAAATCGATTTAAAAATATAAAAAAAGACGGAAACAGCAAAAATGAGCAGAAAAGTTTTGAGAGCAAAGCTCGAACGATGGCAACGAATAGAGCGCAGTACAACCGAAGCAGATTTCTTCCTCCGGTGAGCGGTGGCAACGAGAGGAATGGGAGAAATAGAACGGAAAACATCAAGCGTAAGACGGATTTTGTTTAATGTCACGAATTCCGGATTTATAGCTGAGATAATTTAATAAAAATTGAAACTATGTCAGACGAAGCACAGACACACTTTATGCACGGCATTATTATTTATGGTACGCAAATCACATCTTGTATAAATACTGTAAATAAGAATTGACATTTTCCGATAAATTCCGTGGTGTTCGATTGCACGGCCAAAATTCAAGTTCGTTGAGCTCTGAGTGCAAAACAAAAGTCGCTCCAACTCATAAAACTCACCGTATCCTTCTTACTTTGCATAGAATAACTTGGTTTTGGTTTTTTTTTCATGTGCTCTCACGACTCACTTGAATCGCGTGATTTCCGACCTAACGCATTACAACCAAGGTTGACTACTTTTTGCTTGCTTGCGATGGCGTAGAAGTTCAGAAGATTTGCTCAAGTTTTTGACAAATATATAAGCCACATAGTGTGATTACGTTTTTTTTGCTTCGCTTACCAATCGACATTCTAGTATTTATCCATGGCGATTTATCGCCAATCTCTCTCCTTCCTGCCTCCCTCTTTTTTTCTCTTTTCCTCTGCATGCAAGTTGTTCTGAATATGCGGAGGAGCCAATTTTCAACGTGTCTCTAGTGGTTTTTGATGCCTCTGGATGGCTATGCTTACCGATTTATAGAAATAAAAGTTATCATTAATAATTAAAACGAATGTCGAAACGAAAGTTTCTCCATTATATTACCACATGCAATTAGTGTGTGCGAGTGTGTAATTCTGTGTGAGCGTTGGATATTTTTATCCCATTTTAAGTCGATTAATGGAAAACGATTTCTAATAAACATTTTACGTGCACGCTCACTGAAAACCCAAAATGGATATGGATGTAACGGTTATTCATGTTGTACATACTTGCAATGCAGTCTCAGGAAAGCGATAAATTTCTTTCAAACTTGATAAGTTTGAGATGTCATTCCGCTCATATTACGGTCATAGAAAAAGCGTGGTCGAGATTGAATCGAAGTATACCACCAACAGGCTAAAATGTGGATATGGAAGAGATAGAGTAACAGAGCTGAAAAATATCTGCACATCTATCTAAACCTAAGTAATTACTAGACACAAAGATCATTTGGGATTAATTTTTGGCTGGGGCCAGCTACTTCAATGGAAAACCATAGTTTGAGCTAAAAACGTTTAACGAAACGAAAACAGTGGAAAATATCATCATCGCTCGGACTAACAACAAACATGAACCAAACGATAGCAATGGGGCGAGAGTGAGAGATGGCAAAAGTGCAGACAATCACATAACCGAGCAATAGTATTAATACAAACAACGTAAATGGCAGAAATGCATTAATTTACGAGAAAAATGGGAGAAACGTTCATAGACTCGCAGGGCAAACAGTGAAGAGCAAAGCAACAATAAAATTATATTTATTATATGGAATAGAAAATTGTTATTAACGACATGCGGATTTTCTGCTAAATGTTAAAATAAACAAAATAAAATTATCTCTGCTTCGTTCGTTTCCTCAACAACGAAAAAGAGACGCGGTGTTTTGGGAGAGAGTGAGGGAAAGAGAGAGAGACAGTGTGTGTGTCGCATTCATATATATACTGAGAATGGTTGTAGTGACAAATAACGGGCCCTTGTTGCTATTGTTGCCATTTGTGTGCCAAAGTTCGTGAAGTCAAATAATTGGGCAAATTGTGTTTGTAGTGTATTGTACACACACATACATATATGCATATATGGCAGCAAAGATCACATCGACAGTTAAGTCAAGTCAAGTCACATGAAAATGTCTGCTTCTGGGGATTTGAAGTTGAACTAATGCCCGAAGACATCCACACACAGACACACGCACACGCACACTCAAATATATATTTACGCTCAAGCTCATCTCGCTAGCTCGCTCGCACGGCGCATTAGTAATAATTTAATAATTATAGCGACTATGCAAGCTCCTTTGCAAAATGACACAAGACGAACGATTCATAAGTTGCCAAACACTCGAACACTGAGACATTCTCGGGGTTGTGGCGAAGAACAACGACAGAATAATTACAACAACAAAGATATTCATTTAAACAAGAGTTGGCATTTTCATAACAAATTGTTTGGCGAATGTAAAGTGAACTGAAGCGCTTTCGAAACTGTAAACTCACATACAAACATACACATCTTATGCGCCCTCCGAATGTGTAACTGTTTGCTTAGGAATGTGGGATAAGAGACAGCAACAGCAGAGGCAGAGAAAGCAAGAGAGAGAGAAAAAGAGAGAGGCAGGCGCGCATACATTAATTTGAATACACAGCGTCAACTGTTTGTAGTCGCTATATTTACACTTTGTGCCATTTGTTTTGCGTACGCTGCAAGGGATCGCTGAATGCAAACGAGCGGCCAAAGAAATGAAATTGTGCTGAGTAGCATATAGCATGGCAACAAACAGCCACAATTGGTCCGAGGTTAAAATACAAATGGCTCCGATTGTTGTGTTCATCAGCCTCGCCAATGATGATTTATTTGATTGGAAAGGAGAGCAGGAGAGGCACAGCAAAAAAGTGAGACAGAAATGGCATAGTGCAATCGTGGTATCAACTTCTTCAAAAATTAATCCATCTAAAATGGGATTCTCACGTAGACGCTAAACATTTATCTAACGCTTAGCACAACAAATACATTTTCCACAGTTAATGCTCGCAAATATTTTTAACATTGGACTGGCATTTGGTGAGCACATTTTCGATGAATCAACACCGACACATCGAATCAAATTTCGCTTCGCATTTCCAATGACGTTGCTCATTGATGGAGATAAAAACGTCTCCCACCACTTTGCACTCGAATCCAGTGTCATTCGTCTATTTTTATTGTTTGCAAAGATTAATGCATTTTTTTTCTCTTGCTTCTTTTCGACATCGTGTCTATTGTTTTATTTAGCACACAAATTTGGTTTGTTTTACGACTAAAGGAGCAAACAGTCAGTCGGTGTTTAAACAATGTTATTTGATTTGGCAAGTAAATATCAAAACAATTGAAATGTTGTTGGGACGATGTTTGGTGCATTACCATTTCAATTTTTGGTTGCTTTGCATTCGTATATTGATTTTGCCATTTTGAAATGTGCAAAATCCTAGATTAAATCATTGAAATTTATTCTATTTGCAGACTTTTACATACGTTTCATAAACTGCACGCAGCTAAGACAGCAGAGTGTGGTCAGTTTCACACCGTACAAATGGTGGGATCGCATCTACTAACTGAGCATATCATTTTCGGATGGGCACTAAAACTCTCAATCACTTTGAATGATCGGTGGCCCCCTGATCGAATGGCGTAGATGAATATAAATAAGTATATTGTTGACGGTATTTGTGGTTTTTAACCAACGTTGTTTACCGTTATTGTTTCCTTTTATGCGGTTTTTGCCATGTTCTGTACTTATCGCACATGATGCTGTTGTTATTGTTGTGTATATGCATATCATCGTAGCTATTTATTTGTACAAGGAATTATAGGTACAGATTATGTTCGGTCATGAATAATGGAGTAGCAAGAGACCAATCAATGATAACGTAGCCAATATCCCCATTGATCTTTTTCATTCATGAACACACACAAACGCACACACACACACACACATTATTATTGTGATGTGTTATAATCTAAAAATAACGTTGTATTTAGCCAATTATTCCAACACTATGCGCTTTAAATCCATATTATCATATTTTAAATTGAAATAAATTCTAATTAAAAATTTCAAAAAGTGTTAATTAATGTGTTCGTCACATATATACATACACACAAGCACACGCACCACACGAACCTCAAGCAAAAAACTGAATATATTATAAATGATTCATAAAATCTACCCATCTACCCATTTTTGTTTTAATGAAATAAACATAGCGTTGATTGTTCGTATGAATAATTGATGCTGAGTTGAAGATTCTAATCGAATTGGCGAGAGTGGGAAGGGGCGACGTTGAAGAGGAAAAAAACGTTCCTTCTGGTTGTTGTCGGTGTGTGTGTGTGTGTGTGTGTGTGTATGTATGTTTATTGACAACCTTAACAACAACATTAGATAAGTCACCCTATTTTCCAGTCTATTAGCGACGATTGGCAAGCGAGTGCTCAAATTCAGTCGTTCAATTTGATTGACGCAACGGAAATGAATGATTACGAACCGATTCAATTAATTAGACGTATTCGTTTCAAACTTTCCATCCAACTCAATCACCGAAATAATATTGGGCCTTTCATCGAATTCACCCTTCAAAATACCATCGATATTGGAATGATAAATATATATTTTGTACAAAGTCGTTTGTGCTTGTTGTTGTCGTTGTCGTCGCGCCGTTCCACTGAAATTCGAGACAAATTAATTCAATGAAGAATAAAAGGAGGAAAAAAAGCAGCCAAAATAAAAAGAATTGCTAAAAATTTATCTCTGTTCGCACAAAAGCCCATTTACACAAAACTTATAAATATTCATTCGAATGCGGATATTTTACACGATCAAAAGTGCAAAGTGAATCGAAGACGGAACAAACTCAACGAAAGCGGAAGAAAGATGAACGAAAACTAGCCAGATCCAGATGATTAATTTCGGGGTAGAAACTGTATGTCGTGAATCAAAGCGAGCCAAAAGCAAGCGATACCGCCGGAACTGGGCGAACCAGAATGACAGAGGGTGAGAAAGAGAAAGAGAAAGAGAGAGAGAGAGAGAGAGAGAGAGATAGAGCAAGTGTGTAAAAAGTTTTGAAAAAAAGCCAACAAAAGCGTCATCTCTCAAAACTGACATATACACACATATAAAATAGCTGACGGGCAAAAAAGTTTGGTCGATTTTTTTCTTTTTCTTTTTCTCTCTCTCTCTCTCTCTCTCTCACACACGATGGGCACCCATCACCCTATCTTCGTTCATCTTTCGCTTATCAAAGAAAAGTAGATTCATTTATTTTTGATCAAATAAGACGAAAAATTCGGCGATATTTTATGCACTTTCAATAGAAGAAGGCAAACGCACAAAAAATCATCAGCAGCATCGGCATCGGCAGCAGCAACAGCGTCGAATGTACTATGTGCCTGGCCCCAGGGAATTTTCAATTTGCTTTGCTTGCTCTTTTTTTCTGGTGGCTCTCACCCAGACAGTTTTACTTCGGGCACATATTATCCGGCCGACTTTTGCCATGCGATTGCGTTCCGCTGCTTTGATGTGATTGTCTTATCTTTTGTGAGCCGGTGATTTTTATCAGATTACATTACAAATGATCTATTTTGCTTCGTTCGAAACACACACACACACTTTCGGCATTGAGCTGAATAATTTTTGATTGTGGTGTAAATTAGGCGAAAATCAAATCTCAGTGCTATCGAAACCGTATTTTTCCAACCAGAATGATATGATTTTTTTTTTCTCTGGTGCGTGGGTTGTGCTTGTGAAGTTGAAAAAAAAGCTTTTATCAATTATCACGTGGAATTAATTTAATATCGCGAATTGTTTGGAAAAGTAAAGCTAAATATAACCTTGTCGCAGACAACAAACCGAAAATTTGAAACTCGTGTCTCAATCTATTTTCTACTTTTCAAAGATGGAAAGGTGTGTGTGGGAAAAATTCGCAGGAATGTTATGTTTCAAATTGTTGTTGAAATGATTCACAAAAATTAAACACGTATGCATCATAAGTTTGTGCTAGTGCGTGGATTTCAGTCCTTTAATCCGGCGGCAAGGGCATACAGAAAGTGGCTTCGTATTTGTCGGGCACAATTAAAAATTAGGTGTAAATATATGTATTTGGTTATGCCCAAAGTCATGCAGTCAATGTAAATGTTATGATGAGGGTTTTGTTCGGCAACGGAAAAAAGAGCAAGAGTGAGAGAGGGAAACGATGCATGCATGCGAACGCATTCGACGTGCGGCCTGATTCAATGTATAGAAAAAGCAAAATGAACTAAGACATCAGGCTTAGTGTGGATTCGTTGGGTTCATTCAATTCGTTCGTTTGTGGAAATTCACAACGCAGACAAATGGCAAAACAGCAACAGCGACACAAAAGCAGTGGAGGCAGCGGTAATGTCATTGACTACACCAATGGTTACAATAACAATAGCAACAGCAAGAGCAAGAGCAATTATAAAGTACTATGAGCCAGGATGAAGCAATATAAGAGAGCAACAACCAAGTCACTAACATCAAAATTACAATCGTAATTAGAATTGTAAATTTACTTTGCAAGAGCCATAAAGGAAGAAACTACGAGCACGACTGAATGACGATGCAGTTGCACATACATACACATACACACACATAGTTATACACATACACACATCTGACTGCGTATATGAGAGACTGAACAGAAACGACTTCAATTTATGCAGGATGCCGAAGAGTTTGTTGTTTGAGCTGTGAGAATGGGAAAGAGATCGAATGAGTGGCACTGCAAGCAAGTGGAGATAATGGAGAAGGGGAAACAAGTCAGGGTGATAGAAAACCAGGGATACAGGGAGGATTATATGCAAACGAAAACAGAAAACAATGAAGAGAATTATTCCTAGGAACACTGGCACAAAGAGTTCAAATAAAAGGACATGCAAATGATTTTTTTTTTTTTTTGGTGGGTGAGTGTGTTTGTGGATCACGTTCATTCGCTCATTTAAACACAGTGGCAGCAATATTGAGTAGATGCAGTTGCCAAACCGAGCCTTTGACATGTACGGTAACAAATATATACAATTCGGTTGTTCCTTATATTCGCACAAACACACGCACACACAAAACGACAAGGCATCGGCAGAAGAAAGACCTCGATGCTACACATAAAGTGGCATCATAATTTGTAGAACGTCTCTGTAATGATAATGTCGATGTTGTTATTTAGATACTTTGGTACTTGTGTCAACAGTTGCCGCATTACTTTGTATTGCACATAGCCATTTCTACACGTAGTAAAGCAATCGAAGCCGTTTGAGTCGATGGCTTATCATTATACCATTCACCACACATCCTCATTCCACTTTATAGTTTGGCCACTCAAACGATGCTTTTATTTGATAAGAATTGTGAATGCTTCCCGGTTCTGGGCAAAATTCATTACTCAGGACGTACGTAGCGCAATTTGAGATACGTTCCGTAACTGTAATATAGGGAAACATCTTTTGTATGTACGACGAAACGAACGTACGAACGAGACAAAGTGAACCCGCGTATGTGTGGCAATCGCAATTGCATATGAAATGAGCAATTAGTTTGTTTACATCGTTTTGCTTTGTTTGCATTTGGAAAACTTGAACGCTGCGCGGTACAAAAGTTTGCCACGAGTTTGGATAAATCCTTATCGCGTTCGTTCAAAGAGTTTGATAGAGCGGAGTGTGTGAGAGAGTTTTCTTTATACACGAGAATTTTTGTTATGACATCACTGTCACACGAAAAACTTTCCAAAGCAGAAACGATGCGCGCGGATGAAAATATCACTAATTGATAAAACGCTTAAAGATGATGGTGCGGAAGTTGGGCGCAAACTGAAAGATGAAAAAAATGACGACGACGAGAATATTCAAAGTGTGCTTCGTTAACCCGCAGTAATCCGTAGTTTTATCTGCGTTTTGTTTTCTCTCTTTGTCTCTATCTTCCTGTCTCCCTTTCTGCTGAAGCGATCTGATATGAACGTTGGCATGGGTTTTGTGCATTCACGATTATCACATCGATATTAATGCACATGGTTGTATTGTAACAACATCACGTTGCGTTTTCCATAGAAAAAACATCCGGAAGTTTCATTTCATCATGGTACGCGCCCTCGCTAGCTCTTTCTCCATCTCTCTGTGTGTATGCGCATGCATCTTCCTTCGCACCAACTCTTCTACTTCAGTTTAATCAATTCAAATCCTTTCCGTGTCCTTTGTTTCGCTAACGCTCACTAAAATTAACGGTGACAGCAAAAGTGCAAATGTTTAGCTGGCTTCGAGTGCATTTCCCAACTCGAAGAAAATATGATTATTTATTCATTTCCATTGTTATTCGCTTTGTGCCAAGTTATTTTTCTGCTGATGGATGGTAGAAATCTAATAAAATGCATCACTGCATACCTTCCATACACTCGGATGCGGGAAACACGGCACACGAGAGGAAATAAAAGAACCGTATAACATTGACAAAAGAAAATAATTCACGGTGAAATCCATTTGAAATGTTCGGTTGCCATTTAATTATTTATTCGTAACTCCCGTATTAGTTCAGCATTCTCACCTACAGCAACGCGGTTTCCGCAACGTTTGATTAAGAGTCGCTTTTTTGCATTACATTTTTTTTTTCGAGCTTTACTCACTCTAAGCCCGATGCCTTTAACTTGTCGTTTATTCAGTTCACAGAACGTACTTTTTTCTTCGTCTTCTCGGTACTTACGTCAAGTTCGACGGAAAATCGAGCGAAAAAAGCATTATTATTATGCAAACAACAAGCAACAGTTTTATGTTTTATTATTCATTTTATTTCGTTGTATCACTTTATCTTTGGCTGTTATGTCACTCTCTCTCTCTACCTCTCTATCTTCTATCTTGTGTTGGATGCTTTTGTTGTCTCATCTCCGGTTTTTTTTTTTCACTCGGTGTGTTTATATCGTGTGGCACCTTTTCATGTATTGGCATGTGCTCATCCATTGCATGGCTTTCATCTTGCGTGCGCTTAAACACTCTCAGAATTCAAAGGAGGAAAACTAAAAAACATATAGTGTAAAACATCAAATTACCAACTGTTTTTTGCCATTGTAGGCAAAATGTCATTTTACCTACATTGGTAATAAAATGGAACACCGTTCCACCAAAAATGTAGGTAAAATGACATTTTGCCTAGAATGGCAAAAAAACAGTGGGTAATTTGATGTTTTACACTATATGTTTTTTAGTTTGCCTCCTTTGAATTCTGAGAGCATGGTTAGTATTGTACAGTTTTGGTACACTTTGTGTGGATGTGAAAATTCAGTGCTGTTGAATTTTTCATTATATGTTGCAGCACAGTGCTAGTGACTAACAGCGTTTTTCGATAAAAGAATTATATTGCGACATGACAAATCACTTTTCGTACGTAGACGAATGAACGAAAACCAAGAACGAACGAGAGAAATGGCCATGGAAAGATTAAAAATTGCAAGTAAAGAGGTAAACTGAACACACTGACACAGAAAAGAAAGAGAGAGAACAGACGCAGAGAGAAAATGATGAGAGCGGACGAGCAATCAGGTGGGTTGCAACTTCAACAAAGAGCTGTACTGAACTAGACCCCTCCGTTATGCAGCAGCATAAAACCAAAATCCTTAACCAATAACAAAAGAATCGTAATGTTCACCATTCAAGACTTAAATGCTCTATGACGGCTAGACTTTAGGTATTCTTGCCGATTTTTCAAAGCATACGATCCGCTTCTGAAAATCAATCCGGAGATAAGGAGCACAGTGGAAAAAGTTTAGTGCAAGTGATAAATATTTGGAGCTACCTATTGTCGCTCTACCTTTTCACGCACACACCTACAGTCATGGAAATTTAATTAGGACCGGCATTGAAATTTCAGTTTTTTCCCATTAATTCTGTTATTTTACAAAAAAATATTCATGAAATGATGTTTATGAGAATATTTGAAGTTTTTATAAATGGAC
>NW_022601467.1:7543704-7546339 GCF_009176505.1 Sitodiplosis mosellana | reverse complement strand
GCCTTACGAAATGCTGAGATGCTCAGCAATCTTAAAACACATGTTTGCGCTTGTATGAAAAATAATCGTAATTCAGACCGCGCTGAGTTTTTGCAATATTTTTTTTTTTTCGAAAATCGATCGGAAACGATGTAGGAACAAGAGAATGGGGATGAGAGTGCCCAGTGCATTTCAAACCCAATGAATGAGGCATACTCATAACCTTAGATACATGATACGAGTTTTTGAGCCAAACAACAAGTGTGTTCCGAACAACGGTGGCTGAACAAAAGTTGTGCATCGTGGCTACAAAACTTTTTCAAGTGAATGTGCACAAAAGTGGCATGCGTCGAATGTATGGGGAAGGGAGAAAGAGAGAAAACTATTTATTAAATAGTGTGTGTGTGTTTTTAAATGGCGTTGAGAATGTTTTAAATAAGTACAAAATATTAGTTAATTTTAACGCAAAATACTTGCATTTCCTCCTTCTTTTTCTTCTGACATTCATTCCACACTATCACCCAAAATAGCGGCCGGTGCAAGAGGTACGGAGCGACTACTATGAACATGATGAGGATCAAAATATTCGGTGAGTTGGTTGTACTGCTAATGATACGTACGTACGTTTTGCTTTTTAGAATCAAATTCAAGTAGTTTTGAGTTCAGAAATTAGGTCGATGCTTCAGTGCCAATGTGATACATTGTATATATATACACACACTGCCAAACAATACGAGAATAACTACCGGGTGAAGTAAGGAAATTCAAAACCCATCGTCGAACGCAAACAAACCAACAAAGAAAAATTATTAGAAACAAAGTCATTGCAATCGCATAGAATGCCTGTGTACTGCACTGTACACTGTGCATTCACATTCAATTTTGGTAAAATTTTACCGAAAACAAATACGCGAATACATCTGCGACTCTTTCGATTTTAGCTTTCATTTGCATATGAACAAATGATCCCAATATTGTTTGAAATTTTAATTATTACCGTTTCCGATTGCATTTTCGGCAGCCGCTCCTCTTCGTTTTTGCCGACCAAAGCGAATAACTTTGAGAGCCAATACAGTGAAGCGCAATGTTAATATATTCATCAAATCCAAAACCGTTCAGAGTTCAGTTTACATTGCTTTTGTCCCTATAGGAAGATCACTGACCTTAATTATGAATGACGTTTAAAATGTCATTTCTGACAAATGCCATTTTCAACATTTCTATTGACTAGATCGAGAGGAGAGTATGTAAAAAAATTCTAATATATTTTGAAAGAGGAGAGTATGATTTCTGTTGATTCTATCTGCGTTAAAAGGAAGTATGTTGGCATCCCGTCTAGCCCCCGCGGTTTTTCACGGTTTCCGCGAAACTGATAAAAGATAACAACATGGTGTCTTCGGCAAAGTTGTAGTACTTGAGATTTTCTTTAACATTGCTGAAGACATCTATCTCTTATCTCTTATCAGTTGCGCGCAAATCGCGCACATAAAAAAGCAAATTTTATATAGAACTTTTTTTTCTTATCATTTTTCGCGCTTTTCGCGGAGCTGATAAGAGATAAGAGATAACTGACTTCAGCAATGTTATAGAAGACCTCGAGTGCTACAACTTTGCCGAAGACACCAAATTGTTATCTCTAATCAGTTCCGCGAAAACCGTGGAAAACCGCGAGGACCCGCCAAAAATGAACATACTCGCCTTTAACCATTTTGGAGTCGAAAGAAACTTACTCTTCTCTTTCACAACAAAGTCAGATGAACTTACTCTCCTCTCGATCTAGTCAATAGATTTGGATAAAGCTTGTGACATTTACTTATACTTCCAAATTATACCGCATAGATGCCGTTAGAGCATTCATTGCTGAATATTTTCCATTTACGGTGCACGTTGTTGTCGAGAGCAGTCGAACCAAACCACAAAAAACTTTTACGTCCTCATAAATATTGAGCTATCTGTGTGAAAGAGTGTTTGTATGTGTATGTGTGCATGTGCGAATGTGCTTCGCACAATCATGTACTACTTGCATAAGTCTTGTATGCAATTAGTGCAAAATTAGCGGAATTCGTGGAAGCGGAATGCGAAAAACGATCTCATTTTTGGTAAATAGTTTGCTAAAGGAATTTTCCGATTGGCTTTGCTTAGGACTATGATGGGAAGGAAAAATGCCAGAAATCCCACAAAAGCCCCCAATTGTATACGGTTGGCATGGACAATCTTGGATATTCCTTTGCTTCCTGAATGCATACGAACGGTTGTGAGCACTTGCACTGTACGTGTACACACTTTGTGTTCTCTGTTTGGCTCAATTTGGTTCGGTTCGATTCGGTTCAGTTCGGACTGAGAGGGAAAAAAAATGAAAATGCCTCTGTACATGTTCGACCAAACGATTTGTGCATAAATACGTACGTTCGTGCATATGGTGCGTATGCATCACTTTTGTTCAATTAGCCATTGTTTGTGACTGCAATGTGGATGTGGGAATTTGAATGCTTCTGGCGAAATTGTGACTGTGATTGCATAATGTAGATGGTGACTCCAATCAAAGCGCACAATCCACAGCTCATCGTCGTCGTCATTCGAGCTACCAATGCCGATAGGAATAAGGAGAAAGAGAGAGAGAGAGAGAGAGAGAGAGAGAGAGAGAGAGAGAGAGAGA
>NW_022601467.1:7481211-7543694 GCF_009176505.1 Sitodiplosis mosellana | reverse complement strand
AGAGAGAGAGAGAGAGAGAGAGAGAGAGAGAGAGAGAGAGAGAGAGAGGGAGAAGTGGAGAGAATTTCACAAGTTGGCCGCATTCAATGGGAACCTTTAGCGATTTTATCAACTTTTGAACTCGTTCTTTCCTACATTCTAACATTATTACATTTGATTGAACAATCACACATAGCAGGGCATTACGCTTCGTTTGCTCTTCCTCTGCCGGAGCACTCTATCACATTCTCGCCACTTGTTCGCCCTTTCCAAAAATCTCTCTTGCGTCCGTTCTTGCTATGGCGCACATTTTCGGAAGTTTTTATTCTACAAACACCTTGTTTGTATCCATTTGTTGGCTCGTTGGCCGGAACTTTAGTCAAAAAAGTTTGGCCACTGAAATTCACATCCAACTCTCACTCTTGTCGAAAACCTCAACATTAACCCTCCCCCAATCCCCTTTTTAAATGGAATTAAATGAAAAAAAAAGTTTCCGCTTGCAATTTGCAATAATTTGATTGTGATTGTTCACGAATTTGTTCTTTCGCTTCACAATTGTGTTGAATGCTTCACGCATTCATCTATTCCGTTCGATCGAAGCATTTTAATTCATTTGAAACATCTAAACGCTGGCAAATTGAACCGAATGTTCAACTATTCAGCTAGAAAAACGTTCAATCGAGGACAAATGCAGTTTTAACTAATTTCATTTTTTATTTAATGCATACCCGCAAATTGAATCGATTCAGTGCAATGCTCATCGCTTTTTTTCACTCGTTCGCATAAATGAATTCTGGCCAAGGCAGCAAGAAAACGAGGAAAAAAAACGAAAGCGACATTCCCAATGAAAAGCGTTATTGATTCTGGACTATCATAAGCAAATGGGCTACCGAAAATTTTTCCCAGTGATTGCATTTGTTACACGTTTTCGCACACATACATGGTCGCAGTCACGTGGAGACACAGAGTGAACATCGCACACACGCTCAAATGCCAAGCCGAAAAAAGGGCAGCAAATTCACGTATATTAACTCACTTCTAACCCGTTTAAATTTTGCATGAAATCACAAAGCGCACACAAAATGCTCCAGAGCTCGTTAATAATTCACATCGCACTTTGAACATGTAACCGAACATTTTAGTGCAACGCCACATAAATTTACGAACTAGAAAATTTGTGTGCGAAAACTTTTTTGCCCGCTCCCGATTCTTCGTTTCATCTTTCAGTTGCTCGACCTAATTTTGTCTTCCCATTCTCGGCACGACGACAATTGAGCACAGCATAGCACCGCACACACACATTCACTCGAAACACTAACCCAAAACCGTACAAAATGAATCTCATGAAGTCTCTTTCTCTGTCTCTACACCACACATATGCACATTTACTCACAAAGTGGCAGAGTGGGGGAGAAAGAGAAAGAGAGAGAGAGAGAGAGAGAATAAAATAGTCCAAACAGAAGAAGAATCTGCATGAGACTGTAAGCAATAACCGCACTACGCCACATAAGAATTTAATAAAATTAAATTCATGACACGCTTCTAAAAGCAAGGAGAGTAAAAAAAAATAGCGCAACAAAAAGCATTTTGATGAACTACAAAGTGGTATTAGAAGCAACAGTCATCGGCAAAAGGGAAAAGGAAAAGACAGAGAGATAGATTTGGTACAGTGCGCACTGACGCATACACGCGCTCACACTATGTGCATACTCAATATTCCGTACACACGCCAATTTTCACTTTATGTGCTGGCATCCAGAAACACAAATGATTTTTGTTTTGCAACTAAATAATTCAACTAGGCTGGTGCAAGTGATTTAACTCGGATGTGTGATGTGCATTTTTTTCATGTTAAAATGATATTTGAACGGCCTTTGAATGACGGAAATACACAATCAGAGATAGAGGATGTTCTTGTCCATTTGATGTTCCTCGTTGCCGTTATTATTGTTGTCGAATGGTTAAATTGCGTTCTAGACGAGATTACAGCCTCGAGTGTTGTGTGGTGAGGAGGCACGACAGCAGACACAGTCATAAAATGGACGCGAATAATGTGTCACCGGCAGATGGACTGATATCACCATAGATTTTGATTTCATTGTTATCACGGACTGTTCACACGCATACCGATCGCATGCGGCATCGAAAATCTCCCCACATACACACACAAACATCCACAGTAGGTGTGTGTGTAGAGCCACTAAATCGACAATTACCACTCACTAGCAAGCCTAGCCTGTATTTATTGGTTGGTAAACACCATACCTATTATAAAGCCAATGCATTTGTTTCACTGGCCGCTGTCGCCATCAGTTTTCGGGGAGGTGCCACTCAATCTGCGGGTTTTTATTCAAAATTTGATTGGAATTTAATTGGGCGTCTCATTTTGAACAGACTTTTATCAATGATTGTTGTAGGTGAAGTGAGTAATAGGTAGAGAGAGGGAGAGAGAGAGAAGAGTTGCCGAATAAATATTGAAATGGAGAGATATATTTAATTCACGAATGCGGAGATTGTGTGTATGTGTTTGGGTGCGACTTAAGAGTTGATAGTTGGTCTTTTCATTTTATTACTTATTTGCATACTTTTCGAATCGTCCCCATCCGATGGTAGTCAGATTTCAGTCGTCTTGAGTACATACCAGCCGGATCCCCATGGCAAAAGGAAAATATGTAGCAACCGAATGTATATGAATATATATGTGCGAACGGCAAAGCAAACTGAAATGACATAATGTAATTTGCTGAAGATGGATAAAAAAGGTTCAATTTTCAAAATTGTATACGTCACATCTATTCCATCGAACGGTGACTGTACATTGTACAACTGTGCAACGGTAAATAGAATTGCCACAGCACACACGAAACATATCACATGAACCTCACTCTTATGAGTTGAAGGGGTGCACAATATTTTTCTCGTTTTTATTCCATCGCAAATTCCATCGTTTTCTCACTTGGATCACATATTCTCTTTACCCATCGTTTCGGTGAACTCGGAATTGAAGGCGAATATTTTTGTCAAGTGAACGAGCGAAACAGGAAAAGAATGAATATCCATCAAAAAGGTTTGATACTTCATATGCGCAGGTAAATATGTTTTTCTTTAAACAATTTCGTTGCGATTCCGCATCAATATCAATTTTTGAAAACATTTATTGATACAAACTACCCTGGAAAATTCATGGGATAAAGGCAGGTCTTATATGACAATAAAACTGATTCGAGTATATTCGGTACCGGGCTGCGTATAAAGTAGAGAGCGCTATTGGGTAAAGCTAAAGGCAACAGCTAGTGAATTGAAGTCAAAACGATCTTAAATCGTGGCATTCATATAAATTTGATTGTCGATTTGTTCATCATTGGAATGAATTTCATTCTGATTGAATTGACCCTTTGATTTTTCACTTGCAAAATATGTGAATTTACGTTGGCTTTGACTTAATATCATCATAACAAAGGCAGAAACTACCTACAGCGAACAAGTCGTTCATTTTATTCCCCTATCTCCCGCATAGTCACATACATTATGCTCACTATTTGTGCACACGTCTTGGATATGCATAGGTTTCCTCAATTGTGAGCGTCACAATTGAAAACAATGACAATGATGATGATGATAATATGAAGAAAGAGCAATCAGCCTTTATATTGAAGGCAAATACATAGGTTTTCGCCGCCTTTTTTTGCACTTGTCACCCGCGTACGAGTCAACTTAAAAGCTTTTATGTGCACATCTATATGTTATGTGCGTGAGCGCACCCGCGCGTGAGCAAATCAATAATTATAATTTTGTCGAGTGAAACATGTAGAATAAAGTTTGAATTTTGTGAACGTGATGCATATTAGACTGTCCCAAATTTTTGTTGAGGTCGAAAATTCCATACTCAGAGTGGGTTTCTGACAACTCCTATTTTATTTTTTCGTAGCCCTTTCACATAAATGGCTGGAGCCGGGCTAGAACAACGACCTCCAAATATTTTGGAACAGTCTAATGCATATGAAAGTTTTTCGGAGGCATACTTTTCTGTACATAGTCAGATGCGCCAACATCATATGAGTTTTCACTGTTTTTATTTAATTTTTGAAGCACTTTGTTTGATATGAACAATTTGTTTGTGTTTGAGCATTTCTTGACTTTTCAAATTTTCCTTCATATTTTCGATGAAGTTGTGCGCGCTTCCGCTGATAACTGAAAACTAGAAAACCAAAACCTCTTCCTTCGTCGCTCACACTCATTGACTTACTTTACTTCCATCTCAGCCGAACGTAGCACACAATCTGTGCATTCTATTTCACATTCATTCATATGCATGCAACTTTCTTCGAAGTTTAATAAATCAAATTGATTTTGCAAAAGTCAAATACACACGCAAAGCAGCAAAAAAAAAGATTTTACAAATAAGACTCACTCACTCAATAAGAGCAATCTCGTTCAAAACGCAACGAAGACAAAATCATGAATAAAAATTCTTCGTTCTCACCGAGCAGAAATACGGATGGCATTTTATTTCGTATCAATTCAAGTTCTAACAATGTATGAGTTTGGTTGCATGGATCGAATCAATTTTGCAATGTTGTCGATCGAGTGGGTGGATTATGTTGTTCAAAAGTTGAATTTAAGAATTTGATATTAACGTAACTGGTTTGCGTCAGAAAATGCCTCAAATTTCAGTTAACTGTAGTAATGTGAAATAACACAACATCGAATTAAAATCAATTACTAACCCGATTCACCCAGACAAAACATTCAAAATAATTGGAATATGAATTTTGAATTATGTACAGACTATTCGTTATTAGGGCAATAAGTTTACGGGATGCTTGGCAGTTGTAAGCTAAATATACTTTCAGGTATTTCTAAAAATAAATAGGAAGAATTGAAAGATATTTTTTTTAATTGAAAACATCCCGAGATATGACTGCAAGTTGAAGGGAAAAAAAATGTTTTCTTGGTCGAAATAATAATCAACCTCATCGCCACACCGAATTTATGAACATACTTTTTACTTGATACTACGAAGCAAAAGCATTCTTCATTTCATTTTCTCGTGCGATGAAAACAATGCGGCAAGTTTAGTCATTTGATGCTTAAAGCTTTATTTATTCAATTTACTATTGGTGTAATTTACTTCGAAGCATCCACCTCACTACGCTTATAACATTCCAGGTACATCTTTTTGTTATCATTTCAATTAAATTTTCATGTTGCGTGCTCCACGCTTTTCGCTTTCGCTGCCATTGATGTGTCGTTGTATTTTTTTTTTTTACTTACAATTTGATTTCCAGCTGTAAATGCAACACAGTAATTTATTACGTGACTAATTTTTTTAAATGATTTTTCTTCTTCCCATGAGAGAGATAGTGAACGACGCAACATTGTTGATTGAGTTTCAGTCGCTTTTTGGCAGCGAGTGTAGAGTGACAGAGAGAGAGACCGAGTGAGAGAGAGAGGAAAAATGGGCAAAATAGAAAAACCAACACAATGACTTGCATAAATATCACAAAGTTCCGACGTTTGTTCCATTTCAAGTAACGTGGGAGAAAGATAAAGTGAAGAAGAGAGAAAGAGAGAGAGAGAGAGCGCGCGGGTACGAAACATCATTTGATCATATTACAACGAAAATTATTGCAACTTTTTGTGGGGTATACTTGAAATTGGAACTGAAACATATAATTTGTGTGTAATTTTGATTTTTCGCTCAGATGCCATCACATTGCGCTTCAAATTTGAATACATAAAAAATCGATTGAATGAGAATTGATATACTCCTTTTTTATATCTCACTCTCTTTTTCTTCTTGATATACGATGTTGGTCAATTCAAAAGACAGTTTTTTTTATGATCGAAATTCTTTTGTGGCTTCAATAGCTTTGTGGTTTTTTTTAACTTCTCGTCTATTTGTAAGTATATACTTACAGTCTATATAGACTGCAATTCTGAAGATTAAGTTTCCGTGGCCATCAGAACATCACTTTCTTTTTGTTATCAACGTGGAATATACATACAATGTTGTATTTCATCAACAAACTCTTTATCGGCACATCGAATCAACTTTTTCGTTTATTACTTCGTTTCAAACTCCTGCATCTATCGAGAGAGTAAAAAGAAATAGAGAGAGAGCTATTTCTTCTATAATTCTTTCAATTCTTTTCGTTTGAAAGTTACGTTGGATGAAATTCGTTGTGAGTCATTCAAAGACAAGAATGTTCCATCGATGAGCTACACTACCGTGCAAAAGTTTGGAACCACTAGGTATTTTTCATACAAATTGACCATTTTTGGTGGACTCATTAACATATTTCGGAAACACCTGCACTCTTGATATTTTGTGCATAGTTTCTACAACGTTTTAATAGTAAATCACAGAGGTTTCATCAAAAAATATTCACGTATTTAAAAAATATATCAATTTGAATTTGATCTGTTTTAATTTTCATACAAATTTGATCATTTTTCACACAGTACAAATTCAAATTGCTATATTTTTGAAATTCATGAATATTTTTTGATGAAACCTCTGTGATTTACTATTGAAACGTTGTAGAAATTATGCACAAAATATCAAGAGTGCAGGTGTTTCCGAAATATGTTAATGAGTCCACCAAAAATGGTCAATTTGTATGAAAAATACCTAGTGGTTCCAAACTTTTGCACGGTAGTGTAGTTTCCATGTTTTTTTTTTCATTTTTCATTTTTCATGATTTTTTTTTCAACTGATATGTCCTTAAGAAACCCGTTAATCGAAATAAAAATGAGACTGAAAGAAAGATTTGGGCCAAAAGTAAAAAAAAAACGGTTGACTGTATTGAAACAATTTCGTTAATTATGATGATACGGCAACACAATTTATATCTATTTGACACAGAACAAACATACCAAGATCGTGTCATCTCATTTGTGTACGAATTGGGATGTAATAAGGTACTAAGAATTGGGACATGGTTCGTGTGGCCAGTGTATTTGTCTTGATATCGAGATATTACATTATACTTAGCCTGGAAGTTTTTCGTCAGTCGTCGTCGTCCTCGACTCCATTCTGTTTCGTTGTGTATATTTTGGTGTCGGAAGATGTGTTGTACAACTTTCGGTTCGTTTCTTTTTGTCTTGTGCCCATTCTTCTGTGGCACTCTTTCTTTTGGCACAAGCACAATGATCTCGCTGGCACATCCACACACATACACGCCACAGACACACGAATATGTATATTCTTCACAGCATCTTCCGTCTTTTAGTTGTGCGTTTAACTTTTATGTAGGAGCTTTTTCGATTTGCGATAATTCACTTTGGAAACTTTTCTGTAGGATGATGATGCTTCAGACATTACGGCTTTGCTTCAAATATCGTTTTTTGCCTCTCTTTGTCCGCCCATTCCACCGCGCCGCACCACAATACAACACTGCACAAAACAAAAATAATGAAAAATCAATATTTTGATTTGTACAACGAATTAAGGCGATCCCCACTTGATGCAAGAGTACGAGAGACAGACGGAGAGAAGAAATGAAAGAGAAACCGACCATGCTTACAATTCGCCGAGTGAATGAAGGAGCAGAAAATGTATGCTTTTGCGGTAACCATATTCCGAACACATAAAAAAAGTTTCCAATATGGTTCACCGTTAAACAAATTGCTGTTGTGAGAGTTTCATCTGATGGCCGCATTTTCAAACGTTTCTTTCTGTCAATTGGTTTGCGTTGCGGCTTCACTATACACTCACTCACTCACTCACAAAATCTCATTCAATCGCAAATAGAAAGTTAGGCAAATGCAAATAAACAATGAATGGAAAGAAACCATGTAGAAAAACAGTTGGATCACTTGAGCGATTTTATCGGTGAATGATTTTACTGTGTATCGCTTTTTCTTTGGTTTTAATGGAGGCACGTCGTTTGATTTCGATGCTCGTCTATACTTTTCGATGGAATGATGTGTTTTTTTTAAATTGAAATCAACACGCAAACCACCCCCAATTCAAACGGCCATGTTGCATCGATTTTTCGTTGAAGGTGAGATGCATATCAAGAAATCTATCTGATTTGACTACGTGACTCAGTCACTCCCATTCCCCGCTCTCGCCTTTCGTCAACGTGTTCCGACACCGTCATCGTGGTCGTCATCACCGTTGTCGTCGTTTGTTGCGTTCGATTTCGTGTCCATACACTGTTCAATGTACGCATTGTACTCTGAAAAGCCGAATTGAGTGTGCTATCCGCAAATTAACAGTGTATGTTGATTGTAATTTAATGCCCACGTAAAATACTCATGTTTCGGCCATAGCCCATTGTCAAATTATTGTTCCATTTTCGCATTTCGCCGCATTTCTAGTCTAACAATTTCAAGTCTTTAATTTTCTTCTGCCTTTTTAGCCCATTTTCGGTGTTTGATGAGCTGGAAAATCTAGACCAGATCTAATTTTCATTAAAATTTTAGTATTGCTAATGTCGGGCAACAACAACAAGAAAGAATAAAACTTCAGTTATGAACAACAACGATAATGGTATGGGAATACGAAAATGGGAGATTCTCAAACGGATTTATGATATGATGCGATGTGATATTGTATACAATTCAGTCAGTTTCAGACTGCATACGGAGCCGAATAAGCCGAAATGAAAGGAACTGAGTGAGTAACGGAGAAGAGAATTGCAAGTACAAATTCAACTGCAAAATTTAATGATGTGAAAGTGTTGTAACGATGGCCACATAATGAACATCGTGGATTTCGAAACCAAAGCAATTTTCGCAGAGTTAATTAAATAAAATTCATTAGTATATTATATTCGGATATGGCATATATACGTACATATACAGAGCGTGAGAGAGACAGAGAGAGAGAGAGAGCCAAGGAAAGCGACACAGAATGCGAATAAGAATAAGAGTCAGATTGAATAGGCGAAGAAGATGTAGACGCGCAAAAGATGCCTGGTGCAAAAGTTCAAAACAACATAATCGCATCTCGGATATGCTCGGATTTCATTGTTTTGACTTTACTTTTGCTAATCTAATAGAACAATCTAATGATTGCCAACAACATTCTTCTGAATGGGCTCGTGGGTCCGATTTTCCAAGCATGCTCTATTTGAATTTTACATTTTTATGTGGAAAATTGGCTGAAGTACAAACATACACACACAGGGCATGAGAGACAGTTACTTCGAATGTGGCCAAAGCTGCCGCGAACACTTTGCCACATCAACATCGATCGGGTTGCAAAACAAATTTCATGTCTGCTTATTGACTCACTTCTGTGCCGTTTCGACAGTTTTTACTGGTGAACATTTTATGAAAATTTTATTTCAGTTATCTAGAATCTGCTCGGAGTGTGCTCACTGCTCGTGTTTGTCTACCCAAAAGCTGGCTGTATCAATTTTCATTCTCTATTGTGGACAAAAAAAAAGTGACGAAATTATTTAGACAGAGTGAAAACATGATCACTGATTGGTTTGATACGCGTTTCATTTCGGTGAGCACACTTTTCATTCGGAAATTTCTCATAAATTCAAATGACATCTACAATATATTTATTCGGCGGTCGTTGTGTTTTTACGTCGTTGCCGTGGTTGTTGTTCCTGCGCTGAGTATTTTTCGATTGTTCGTTTTGTGGTGCAGCGTTTGGCATGTTCGTTCCATCCTCACAGCGTTTATAAACTATGTGGTCGAAATGCGGCGCACACTTGTTTCTCATGTTTCTTCGGTTCTCGTTCTCTATCTCTTTGGATTCATAAATTATTATTTTGTGGATAAATACATCATGGGAGAGATGGCACGCTTTTTTCAATCGTCTCTTGTTTTCCGATTTTCATATTTTAAAACATAGAACAATCGCTTTCGTTGCCCAAACACAGTTACACAGCTTGGCAATCGTATATTGCATTTTCATACCGAAATCTACCGAAAAATGCTTGCAAACCTAACCTTCACTTTGTCCATGTACGGCTTTCTACATCCACAAAAAATAATATCCAGACTCCAAGAATAAAACATAATTTGTCACCCATTCATGCCATATGGATATAAAACAGTTCGATGCCCGCAGAAAGAAAATTCACCCGAATAAAATGCAACGCTTGCACACAAGCACAGTTTGGTGATGGGTTTTCGAGCGTAGACCGAAAATGGTGGTCCGCGATGGCAAATACCGTGGAATTTGGTGAAATTTCTCACTCTTCACTCATTCAACCATTTCCATTCCATATAATATGTATATATCCACATGTATGGGTACAGTCGAAATCGAGCTAAGTATACATGTATACATATATATGGGACCGATTTGAAAATAAATGACTCTCCTTTCTGCCCGCTGAAAAGGTGTGAGTTTGACAATGAAGCCGATGCAAGTTTAGTGTCGAATATATTACAATCTGGCGAAAGCGCAAAATGGACAGGCGAAGGAGAGTGAGAAAAGAGCAAATGTGCTGAGAGCGGCTGAGACCAGAACATACAGAGCGAGAGAGTAAGAGGAATGAACAAGAGGTCTGGTCGGTCGACCGAAAGCGAGCGAGCGAGCGAGAGAGGGAGAGTCGGGTTTTGTGTGTGCGAACAATATCGACCATCATACATAATTCATATTTCATAGAATTTTGTGGCTGTACTTTGTGCCATGGTGGATGGCTGTCGTTGTGGTGCTGCTATATTTTAACCGTTAAATGACGTTGAATTGGAATGTGTTAGAGGGCTAAAGTGTGTTCGCTCGTGCAATTTCGGTATGTAACGCCTTGGTTTTTCTCATCGACATTGTTTTGTCGCAAAATTTGTTGTTGTTTTTGTTATTTTTTCTTCTGTGATACAACCATTCATCGCATCACACCTGCCGAGAAAGCAGGACAGATTTTGAGTGTATGTTGAAGAGAAGATTGTGACTCGAGCTACCGAGTTCATTCCATTCCATTTTAAACAAGAACTTTTGCTGTGTGTTTTTCCCATTTTGTTGCATTGCACTTGTGCTGCTGCTGCTGCTGGTACCTCTGCTACCAATGGTGCCAATTGTACAAACATTAGGGCAGACAATTTGTTTGTTGCCGGCAGATGCACGACGCTTCACAATACATTCCGATTTCGAACGATGGAACGAGCGAATGAAAGATAGAAAGCATTCTGCCGATGAACGAATTACTGTTTATGGCCATGCGCTAAACGATGGTTTGTAATCCAAACTAATACGGCTATTTTCGACTAAATCATTTTTAGAGAAAACCCTGCTCGCCAACTTTCTATATTTATCTTACGAAATTCATGAGCTAATCCGGTCGTATCTTTGTTGAATGTTGGATTTTGTATGTTGTTCGGTTCACTTGCTTTGCGAAAATTTCGTGGTCAATAACCACTGAATATTGTTGAAAGAAGAAAAATGAGCATAAGATGCTGAAACGCATTCACTTCAAACAATAACGACGACGATGACGACGACGGCAACGAAAAGCCGGTGCGATTGCACCACCCTAATGCGCATTTGACAGTGAGCATGCAGTTTACACATGGTGAGCTGCAGTGCATACGGATGTGAAATGTCATGTGAGTGAATACAGTGCGATTGTGGAAATAAAGCAGGCAAAACTTTTGGAATATATAAAATCCAATTAATCAGTTAGTGTGCTAAACATTTGTCACAGTTCTCGAACTCAGTGTATGCAATGTTTGCTGCGTCTGAAAGGCGATAAAGATGAAAGAAGACAGAGAGAGAGAGAAGGTGAGTGTGCAAGAGCTAGGGGAGCATGAGTGAAAAAGTGTTCAAAAGGAGCGATACAAAATGCAATGCAATTTTGCAATTACCAACTACACAATGGCACGCTTTACAATTACGGACCGCCAATCAAAGTTTTCAATCTCTCGCCATCTGATCCCCGATCAATCAAAGTCGAACAACAAACAAAACCAAATTCCATTGCAGATAGTTTAGCTGACGGAAACTCCGCATGTGTCAAAACGCTCAAGTTAAGCAAAGTCATTCGATCACATTTCAATCGATATATCGGCAACAATGCGATTCTGGAAATTCTTTTCAAAAGCAAAACAACTGAACAAGCGAAAATCCGTAGCAATCAGAAGCATAGTTGTCAACGAGCCGTGTTTTCTGATTCAGAAGTTGATCAAGGATTGGTTGAAGAGGCATCCTTTTTCGGAATTAATTTGTTCGCATCAATCGACTATTTCTGGGTAGTGGTCGTTTCACATTTCGCTTGATGAGCACAACTAATTAGCGACGCGAGGAACTCATCTGTATGCTGACAATATTTTCATCATTCTGTATCGTTTAAAATTGATGAAAAATGATAATGTTTTTTCCACTTCCTATCTTTTGCAAGTGGGCGCGCGCCAGACAAATTCCACCTGCACTCGCTTTCTCTCTCTACCTTTCCCTCCTCGCACACTCAACCGAGAATTCCCCTGCAAAAATCTTATTTTAGTGCTAAGGATTTTAATAAATTAAATGGCATTCTCGTCGTTATCGCTGGCACAGGTGTCAGTAATTTATTTCCATTTTTCTGCTATCACTAACTATTTTTCAACACATCGATTACTATCGCCCATACTGCATTGGTTTGCCAGCGTTTCAGCGTATTTCATATTGTATTGTTCGCCATTTGTATGAATGTATATTTGTGTGTGTGATTTTCTGCTCTCGCACTCTCCTTCTCTTCATTTATGTCAGCAACAGCAACCGGTGAAATTATTACGTGTGTTTCAACATGCATTCCACATTCTTTCCTCGCTCTCTCTCCTTCTTCTTAGTGAAGCATTTTTTCCTTCCTGCCTTTATCGCTTTCTTGTTTCTCAATGAATTCTCATAATTCATAAATAATGGCGGACGCCATGCAAATTTACATTGTGCACATAAAAAAAGTGAGCGCATAATAAATTTTCTTCTGTTCTCTCTCTCTCTCTCTCTCTCTCTCTCTCTCTCTCTCTCTCTCTCTTTCTCGCATTTTGTGTCCGTCGGGAGAATGTATAAAAAATTACACTTTAGTAAGTATGGTCCCAAATGAATTGTTTAGGTTTTTGGAAAACGTTTACTAAACTTTGCGTCTTCATAATATCAACGCTATTTTTCTTTTCATCTCTCACTTTTTTCTTCTGATTTGGTTGTTACTTTTTCTGTTTTGAAATAAAGCAACCTTTTTATCAGTGAAATTAAAATATTTTCTGATGCATGCTCTTAATGACTTTTCGTCTGTTGCCGTTGTGGTTGTGCGTCAAAAAGGTATTTCATTTTCCACTACTGATTATTATTCCGCTTTACACAGTGAGAATGACTGTGCAGCGCACGAAAATGACGATGATGATGTTGATGTTGATATTGACGACGACAATAATATAAGATACAAAAAAATTCAAACATTTCCTCTTTCGAATCAGATTATTTTTTTTTTCTTCCAGGTATTTAATTTCAGTGAATGCAGTTGAATCACATGGAATGAATGCAAAATGGACACTTTCCATGCGCACAGCAACGCACACACACACACACACACACACACATTTTGTAATTATTATTTTGATGCATTAAATGATGTGGTTGATTCGCCGCAGAAGACAACTTCGGTCCATGCATCCGTGAGCATCCATTAAAATTCATCCGTAATTGTCATAATTGACAACAAACACGAGAGCTTCGTGAAATTCGTCCGAAATTATTATTCAAAAATATAACCCGAAATGAAATGTTTTCCCGGTGAATTTCCATTGTGATTGTATCAATTATTCACACAAAGCGAATAATGATGAAGAAAAAGAGGGAAAAAAAACTTTGACAATAAATAAATGAATGGGCGTTTGGATGAATATGTAATCAAAATTGCGACACATCAAATGTCACTCTATCGAAGAGTATGTGTGCTGCTGCTGCTGCTGTCGCCTCTGCTTTTCGCTGTGTTTGTTCATTGATGGCCATGAAAGTAAAAACAGAGTCCCATCTAAAAATCATCAATCCACATTTACAGCAATAACGGCTGACACTCGAACGCGTACCCGCAAAAATTCGTGCAGACACCATGACCGTCACAGCAATGATGAAAGCCATCGTTTATCTCGGTTTAAATTACATATTCATTCTTTTTTTTCTCTTCTTTTTGGCCCTGACGCGATCTATTTGAAAATATTGCATCATTTTCGCTATAATGGCCACGCCAATACGAACGAAATGAAAAGGCTGACTAACTAACTGTACGAGTTTGGCCGGGGGAAAATGACAACTTTTCATTGCTTGTGAAAAATTATTAAATGTAAATGAATTATATGAAATTATTCCGTCTGTGATTAGACGGTGAAATAAATAATAATAATAATAAGAACAGACGCATAAAAGGGTTCATATAACAGAAGTCATGGTCGCAAATTATTCGCTGCATTGTCATACTCTGAGAAAAGAAATTTAGGGTTATGTTCAACTTTTTGTTCTGACATTTATTGCACAACATGAATTCAAACAGTTTGTGGTGATTTCTGGTACCAAAAATATTTCTAATTTTTTTTTCAACTACAAAGTCAAAAAAAACTTTGTGGTGCTCTAGCGGCAAAAATATATTTAGTACCGAAAATCACCAAAATGTTTTCAAGTTCTTGTTGTGAAATAAGTGTCAAAACAAAAAGTTTAACATAACCCAAAATTTCTTTTCTCAGAGTAGTTCGTTTTTATTTCATCTCTCATTCTCTTTATTTCTTCGGTCGGCCATCGAATTTTCGGTTTCGATGGTCGTCGTCCAAAATTTGTGGCTCTTTTCTTATTCAAAACGACTTGCTTTTTTATGGGCAAAGCCAGGGCAAATAGTTTGAAGAAAATGAATGAATAAACAAAAAAAAAATGATGATGAAACGAGCAAGCCAACGTCAAAATTATTTATCCGAATTTAACGGTGCTATGATTTATTCACTTTCTTCATTCTGACTCGTCGATTGTCGCTTTATTCGCTCTCTCAAATTTGAATTAGCGAAATTTTGTTTCTAGTTTAATGACAGTTCAGCAGAACACCACCCGCTCGAAAAATGGCAACACACAATTCCCAATGAAAACTATTGAAGCATTGAAGTGGGAAAAAAGATGGAAATTAATTAGAATTCAATTCAATGATTAAATCACCGTGAGACAATGTTCATGCGCAGCCAATTAACAATTGATTTTCAGTCACAGACACAGAGTGTTTGTCACCGTTGCTGGAATCGTTGTATATATTGAAGTGCTCAAATGTTTTGCTGAGAATTACCTTGACCTGTACACCATAATCAAATTAAAATTCCATTCTCACTTGAGATTCAATTTTCGCCATTAGTTCGTCGCTCTGTGCTCCGGCTGGCTGACTGACTGAAGCCATTTCATTTTGTCATTCCTTTTTCATTTCATATTTTGTGTTCGTTTATGCATTCCGTTCTTCCATTATTAAACTGTAAAGTGATATAAATTTTGCGTTTATTAAATGAACGTGCTTGCTCTGCTTTCGATGATGAATATTTGTTATTCATGGAAAGTCATCTTTCGACAACTTATAATAAAATGGAGCGAGAGAGAGAGAGAGAGAGAGAGAGAGAGAGAGAGAGAGCGGGAGCGAAAGGAAAGAAGAAAAAGAAAAGGCTGTGGGTGAAAAACGCGAAAGCAACGTGTGATGATGACAAAGACAACGAACAGTTGTAGTAGCATGAAGTAGCTTTCGTTTATTCGAGCACAGAGAAAGTGAAGTGTCTATATTTCATTATTTGAAATGGCAGATAGATCTTGGCTTGGCGCCTTCATCTACGACTATAATTTTCATTATGACTGTGTCACCGCAACCTTATTGGTGCAGCAGCAGCACAATATTAAACGTTTGCCGAGTATTTTTGTTCAAAATATCACCAGTGTCGTCATTTTACGATGGAAAATCCCCAAAAATTTTGCTTCTGAGCTAAAAATCATAATTCAATCCATTTCAATAGTTTTTTATTCCGTTCGTTGCAAAAAAAAGCTTCCTCTTTCTGTCAATAATCTAATTAGTGAAGATAAAAGAACCGTGTCGTTTGACTTTCACCGAATGCCGAAATAGTTATCAAAATGTGAGTTTTGCAGGAACTTTTGTGCGAAACAAAAACATTATCCTATCCATCACTGAAATGAGACTACTGAGATTGTGTGTGACTTTCTTGGAATTTCATTGTCTTCGTTTGGATCGTTTTCTTTCATTTCTTTTATTTAATTTTTGTCACGTGTTCATTGTTCGTTAAGAATATTGTCTCGTTCTCGTTCCATTCCATTCCATTCCATTCCTGTCCTTTCGTTTCTTGCGTCTCTTTTTTGGGACACGGCATATTTTCCGTGCACAATAGATCATGAATTGCAGGCAAAACCTGATGCCCCCATGATTCTACCAATTATGCGCATGATGTACGTACGCAATGTAATGTTTGAATAGATTCGTCAAGCTCCTTAGAAGATATTTAATTAATTCGTTTGAAATGAAAAGATTTGTGCAAGTGCAAATCCGGCAAAGTGTTTTTGCACCATACCATCCTCCCGCACGACATAAAAAAACTATAGCTGTGTATATGTGTACGGTAGCAGCAATATGATGTGAGAGATTGCAGAGATTGCATTGAGATTTAGCTATGTGAGCTTTGTAAAATGGTCACCAGCTTTTATGCTATACAATAAATACTTGAAACGAACTACGAACTACGAACATTTACTAAGATCGATTGATTGAGCAAAAATTGAGCTGCTCAAAGCATACTGTGTGTGTTGTGATTTGGAGACATTTCAAGTGCCTATTTCGCACCCGCTTATTGTCATAATTTGAAGCGCCATCCATAATTGACGGCCAAATCAGCTGTAAATAGCCGTAAGTGATTTCGACATATTGTGAAATGTTACGAAATCACACCAATTAGTGCTGAATTTTGCCGTCATTTATGAACGGCGCTCTACAACTTCACACTTCGTATTTTGTATGTATTCAATACAAGATTATATGCTTGTGCTATTTCGTATTACGTATTGCGTATACATATAAATAAATAAGTATTTGAGAAATATGTTGCGCTCAATACAGTGCCTTCAGACTACATATTAAATGGTTCGGGTCTTAATCGAACAAACAAACGGTTATTTTGTTGACATATTCATAAATGTGCTTTTCATCCGTGGTAGAAGCACTCAAACTTTTCGGGCAAATATGTGGCAGGCAGGATGTAAGAGAAAGAGAAACATTCATCACTTTAGAAATGGCAACCAGAAAATACACCATTCAATGTTCTATACACACACCCACACGCACATAGCTGTGTACGCAATGATTTACATAAAGCAGTTTCAAAAGACAAATAACCAATTTAAAAGCAATGGTTAAGGATTAAGCAGTCTTTGATCATCGCATACTTGTACACGAACGTGAATTTGTATCGAGCATAAGCCGTTTTTGTGCACCGCAAAATCATTTTTGCTCGTCTCGCTTAAAATCGCTTGTTCGAGTGTCGCTTTTTCGCTTGGAAACTCTGATTAAATTTCGTACAATAGTTCTTTCGGTTCTCCGTTCCACCATATAAAACGACTACACGACGACCGTGCATACAGATTGAATTTTTTCGATATCGCATTAATTTAATGTTATTCAAATATTAATAACAAGAAATGTTATTACTTTAGTGTTAGTGTTAATAACTAATAACATTAACGTAATATTAAAATATCAAAAAAAAAGTTTCATACAAAAAACAAGTCAATTTTTGCTAGACCTAAAAAATGTTGAAAAAATTGCGTCTGGAAAAAATCGACATGTTTTTTGTATGAAGCTTTTTTTTTGATATTTTAATATTACGTTGATAACAATAGTTATTAACACTAAGACTTACGTTAATATTAATGTTATTATTTGTTATTAACATTAAAATTACGTTAATAATATTTTATGTTATTAACGACATCGCGAAAATAACGATATTTTAATGTTAATAATTATTAGAATATTAATGCCGGGAAATCTGTAACCGTGCAAGCGGGCGGGTGTCTATTAGCAGCCAGCCTACTGTTTTCGAGATGCTAATGCCAATCATGTATGCAAATTTATGTGAAATTATAACTCGAAATTGGTTTTAGTATTTGATTCTTTGTGCTCGAGCGCAACGTCGTTGCTTTGTTCTCGGTTGCTAGTGTTTATGTTTGTATTTATTGGCAAATGCACAAAAGTCTGCTTCATTCAACTGCAAGAGCATGTACATCTTTGTTCAAGCCAATATAAAAGCATTGTTATTCGCATGATGGATTCAATAATTTCAATAAGTGGAACCAGGAGAGAGATGTCAGTCTCAATTCAAGCATATATATCTATCCATTCCAATCTAACGACAAGATAAATTTGAGAATGTACACAAAATTGCTTGTTTATTCGACGACAAAAGACTCTTTTTAGGAGAATGCATGAGCTTGGCATGCATTCACAACATCAATCGAATTTCAGTCTATCTTCTTTTTTGTCTTGACAAAAGAAGGAGATAAGTCCTCAAAAGCACGAGCGTTTCATTTTGAAATATGTTTTAATCGTATTAATAAATGTTTTCCAGAGAAAAAATGGAGCTTAATGTGTATTACATTTTTCTGGGTGGAAAAACTCTTGATGTATCTTTCAAATGGTGGTTTTCGGTCAATTTTGCACGCCTTCCACATATTATATATTTAATAATAGCAGTTTTGTCAACAGCTTTGCTCTAAAATACAATCCATGCAACTGTGTTTCTCTATTGCTCTCTCACCAAATGCACAACTACTTCATTAATATACTTGGTATTTTTTAGTTTACGTTTTAGTTGATAGTGAACACATACACGTGCAATTTCACGACGAGCAATATAATCATAATGATGCGCTGTCAGACAAATATGCAACATGCATGAATGTGGTTATTTTTACGATTTCTTATCCATCCATAACCAAGAAAACGTTGGCAGTTTATATGTCGTTTATGTCAATGTTTTAATAATTTATTTTATTGTGCTGTTTTTCACGTAATGCGGTGTAAAATAGTGTAAATTTGCGAGTGAATTTAATATGTATTCAACAACAAACATACTCCATTATGGATATAATGCACACAAAATGCTAAGTACCAAGCACCAATGCCGACGATGGCAGCTTCACCACACACCTCTCACATTCATGCATGTGTGTTTGTGTGGATGGGTTTCGGGTTTGGGATTGCAGCGGAATCAAGTGTGAGAATATTTTGAGCTATTTGTTGTCGGCATCGTACAATATTTTGTGGGTATGGCGTATAAACACACAGCTTCCGTTTCGACAATGGCAAGTCATTTTAATGATTACATCAGATTCATGAAATTCAGAGAATTTTCAAGCTACTCTCATTGCATACTGGATCCTTTAAGCTCTTTCTGTCATTTCACACATGTGTGATGTAATGGTAGTTTTAGACGAGGCACTTATTAACAAATTTCATTTTAAAGTCAAAGTTGCATTCATAAATAAGTTATGTTTGCCTTCGGAGCCAATTTGTCTATTCGTTAGAGTCGCTTAAAAACATTGTTGCCATTTATTTACCTGTGGAAATAGTTGCTATTTCTCTCACCCTTTTTTGCACTCGATGTGACGCAAATCAGTTCTTTTTCTCTTTCAATAAAATCTCCTGCTGCTGATGCTGCGCCTGCCGATGATGTCGTCGTCGTCGTAATAATTTTATGTTTGACATTTTACTTGAATTCCACTTCAAATACATACATTTTCCCGTCCCCGGGATACTTGGAAGCTATTGTCCTCGTTCCTCACTAAAACAAGATATCGTAATACGTGGACAAGTCTGAAGAAATAAACGAAATATTTTCTGGAATTTTTGCTGCGCAACTTTTAAATATGCTTGAATTAGCAATATTTTTCTTCTAATTCTTTGTGTAAAATATTTAGTGGTGTTGTCGTTGTTTCGTTTGTACAAAAATGCTTCTTTTTTTGCTGGATCAATGAATTTCTTCATGTCATGTCCTTCCACTTGGAATGTAAGTTTTCGCCTAAGTGAATTCGTGACTAAATTCAATTCGTTCGCTGATGGGTGTGCGCTAACAAAAAAAAAGCCGAATTATTTTCTGCCGACTTGAGCTTTTGTGCATTTTTTCTACAAAGATTATGAACGAGAATATTAGTCTTTTCACATCATTCGCCGTTTTTTTGTGGCAAAATCACAATTTCCTACACGAGATTCCGTGTTGTCATGCGAATATGTATGAGTGAAAACGCAAAGGATAGGTTGTATATTTTTTCTAGGATTTTTTTTTCCATAAAAATCAAACAATTTCAATTTTCCACATGCGATTGCGTGCTTCGGTTAATTGAAATAGAAATGCAATCAATGCATTCTTAGCTGCTCATCACTGTCTGTTTCTTTTATTTTCTGAAGTGTGTCTGTGTTTGTGCACGCGCAAAAAATTCCTTCAATCTTTTAAATCGCCCGTCCAGCACTTTCACACGATTTTGCAATTTTTCAATTGATCAAAATAATTAATCTCCTGATAAACTGCACTGAAGTACTGTCGTTTTCAATTTAGGAAGATGTTCGAATTAAAAAAGATGAGAAACGAAAACGTCGTACTACATTTTCGTTTGTACCTCATCTTTATTAGAGAGCTAAATGTGAACTTATGGGAGATATCACATTAATGTTTGCATCATATATTTATAACAATGTGTGTGTATCATAAAATCATATATATGTTGTTGTCGTGTCTCTCGTGTGCAACGGAAAACATGAAAAATATCGAATAATTCTTTTCGGTTGATGTTTCAACTTTTTTTGTCGTTGTTGTGTGTGTGTACTTCAACTCAATAAAATATTGAATCTTATCGAAAAACAACAACTCTGAAACACACTTCAATTGTTCAGACGTATATGAAACATTGTGCTCAAACAACTAACGTATACGTATGGAGTGAGCGTGTGAGAGAGAGATATGGTGTGAGTGTATAGTTTCATGAGATACATTCGAAATAAATAAATAAAAACCAATAACACAAACAACATTCGCACAACAGCAGTCGTAAGGAGAGGAGAGAGAGGAGAGAGAGGAGAGAGAGAGAGATAGAGCGTGTGCAAACTGAATGCAGACAAACTATAAATTCTATCCACTCAATGATATCAATAAATAAATGAATATGGGTTTAAGTGAAAAGAATGAAAACAACGGAAAACAATTTCTGTATTTTTGCTAGGGCAAAAGTTCTCTCGCACCCAGTGTGCCATTCAAACGCACACATTCCGTGGAATGGCAACGAAAAAGCCAACCAATAAAAATAACAACAGCAACAAAAATGGTGGTAGAATACAGACAAAACACACACACACAACCACGCGCGCGGAATGCGATTGCAGAATCGACGGTCGAATTATTGAGCTGCAAACATATCGATGAAACAAATATGGTTATTATTAGCGAATGTAAGGAACATTATGTTTGTCGATAAATTTTCTTATTATCCAATTCGATCTTTTTCCACTTAATGTATCGTTCACGCCAATCGGTAAGTCAATGCGCACTCTTCGATTGTGAATGCAGCGTGCATTTTATGTGTGACACTGTGTGTGTATGTGTGTGCTTGTCTGTATTTTTGAGTTTGAGCGCTTGTAAGTTCAGCAAATGCAATACCTCGCGTACAAATAAATAAAGGAAGAAAAAAGAAGAAGAAGAAGAATAACTAACCAATTCACAGCATTCGTCTCTAATAAAGGAGAGAGTACTGAGTACAGTGAGTTTACTGTTTTCGGTGCACATACCGCATCCCATCGACCGTGTGTCACGGTATGCATTCGCACGAAGCTATGTTGTGTGACATTGGAATTGTGTATTGTGTGCGGCCATACAAAAACGGGCCACACTGGCGCTGAACAAACAAATTAAAAACAAAATTAGTTGTAAAACAATAATGAGCAGAAATTCCCCTTCGCTCGGTTTCTATTCAACGTGCCCTGAAAATCATGCTCACTGTGGCAGCCATAAATTCCGTCAGGGACGGCCTTTGAATGATGCCGCAACACGAATATCATACAGACACACACAGAGGCACAGGAACACCAGCAAAATATTCAAGCAAAAACTGAAAATTTGGAAGAATATTTTTTGTTGTTGTTCAACAAAATTCTAGAAATGCGAACGGAGCAGCTAAAATTGGTAAGCCAGTGCAACACAAAGGCAGAGTGACTGAGAGCAGATAGTGTATGTATGTATGCGACAGAGATGAGCGGCTTTGCTCTGCATGCGCCCATGATTTTCCCTTTGAAACCAAACACAATGCGATAAATTATAGTTTTTGCGTTATTTATTACCGATTACACTGAACAATGAGATATGTAAAAAAGCATCCTATAGATTCGCGTGTCCGTAAAAATGCACGTTCGCATTTTGCGAGGGGGAGACGGGTGGCCGCACACACTGAAACAATGGCTAGTAAACCAAGATGGAAATCTTAACTTTCGGCGGCTTCTTCTGGTGCCGGTGTTCCATGTGTAATAAACGTCAACGCTGGCACAAGAAAAACTTAAACAATTATTTTTATGAGAAATTCTTCGTGTGTGTGTTGCCATCCCCAAGGAAAATGTTGAGTCAACGTTTGGTACGGGGGAGATGTGTGTGTGTGTGTGTGTGTGTGCATATCCCCGTGTCGCTCGAATTACTTTTATGCCATTCTTTTCCTCTTTTGTTTCATTCCTAACTCTCCCATTGACTTCCTCTTTTCTTCTCATTCCCACTCTCTCTCATTTGCTCAGTCGGCATGTTTGTTCTGTGCACAAGATGATCATGAGAGGTAGAGAGGGAGAGAGTGAGTGGCCAAATAAAATATTTTCGTGCGTTGCCTTAAAAAGCAACATCATCGTCGTCCAATGCGCTACTCGACGTGGCCCGGCACGGCCCAGTGCCAGTGCCTGCAATCCATTCAATTGATTTTCAATCTAAGTTCACTCTCGCTTCCGTCCGTTTGTCCATTCGTCTGTCGTATTGTGGCTGGCGCTGTGTATTTTGGCATGAAATAAACCTATACATTCAATGCTCTTTAGACATACACTTTTGTTATTTCTCTGGGGATTTTGGCGCGTAAAATCATTTTTCGTCACCATCAAAATACAAAGTAATTTTTCAAGCCAAACGAGAAGAAAATTAAAACTGGTGGCTTGTCGGTAAAATGGTTGATGTGCGAATGGCAGCACCCGGCTATAAATTTATGCGCTGATATATAATACATATACATTCGAATATACTATACACAACCCACACCACACCATACACACTGTATCGGGGCTTTCAAACCAAAGAGTCGTAATGAAAATATTGTTTTGCATTCATGCATTGTGTTGGAAAACGAGCGAAAATTCACCGTAAAACGGGAATTTATTCATTACACATCTTTGCAAGAGCAAACGTTTTCAACATTGATGCTATCGATTCATTATTAGCATAGCCGCAAACGTGAATGCCATTTCACAATATTTTCCATTGCAATGCCAACTGGAATGGGGCCAAGATATATCTGCTGGGATCTGAACGTGTGTATATATGTCCCGCTTAGAACAAAAGTACTATTTCAACCATTTAGCCGTAACAAAGTGCACGGTACACGCACAACAAACACCCAATTTGTTTTTTAATTCAATCGGAAGGCACGCACAAATCAGAAATCGTACATAAAATTCTCTTCCGTATTTTTTTTTCATTTCATTTCATCTATTTCTTTTTCTGCTACTCTTTGCAGATTTTTGGCTCCAAATTCGATTCAACGACTCGAGTCCCGTTTCGAATGAGCGAGCGAGCGAGCGAGAGAATGAGAGAGCACGAGTCACTTGGTCGTGGTCGTTCGGTTTAGACGCGCGTCGAATACAAGTCAAACACAATTGAAATAATTTATACCAGTTTTATGACTTTGGCCATAAAGTTTTGCCGTTGTAGTATTTAACATGGCTGTTTTCGTGTAGTACGTAATTTGTTGTTCGAAGCATTTGTGTTTCGGGACACTTTCGATTGTTGGCATTGCTATCGTTATGATGTCGCGCGTTGTTCTCAATGTAATCACGGCATGGAATATGTGAGCTGCATAGTGAACAATTCATGCATCTGCTGTGTCTCTCTTTCTCATTCGTTCGCTCGTTTGCTCGTACACTACTGCGGCCTCCTCAATATTGCTGCAACGATCGGCTTCACTCGGTGCTTCGATGAAATATATTTAGACATCGACATTTATGTTCATCGCCACTACTAGATTAAATTGATCTCAAACAATTGGCGTATATAATGCAGACATACATACCGGAATATTTGCTGCACCATGCGTATTGCTATAAGTAATTTCCGAGTGAGATCAATGGTGAATGCACACGATGTGCATGAAAATCAGTATATCGCTCTCTCTCTCTCGCTCTATCTCTCTCTCTCCCGCGTCGTGATACGCACTCATATTTTTGTTTTAATAGCGCCAATTTACACGTACCGAAAATGCAGAAACGGAACAATCGATGTGTGTAATACATAATGTTGTATAAGTAATGTATATCCTTGGCGAAAATAATTGTGATAGCAGCGCGTTACGATCGGATCAATAAGTAATTAGAAGCTATTATGTACGGAATATAATCGGGCAAAAATTTTGAAATTAGGTGCAAATAATCTATTATATCAGTAAAAGGAGCAACATGCATTCCTTTGGGCATGTCTCTTTTGGTTTCGTTTCGCCCCTTTCGCATACACACACACACTCTCCCTCTTCCTCACCACAGTTCTCTCTCTCTCTCTCTCTCTCTCGCTCTCGTTCACTCGTTCACTCGTTGCGAGAAAGTATGAACAAATGAGTAAGCCGATTATATTAAAATTTCCGAAGCCGTTGTGACTTTCGCATTTCAAACATTTGCCTTCTGTCTATCACTGGAACACATTCAACCGCAACGACAATACCATCCGAAAATGCATGCATACACAATACACATACACAGTATATACACAAACGCAAAAAAAATGTACAACAACAACAACAACACCAGCAAGCAATGAAAGCAATATTCCAAAGTTGGTGCATGAAATTGGAACGCTTTCAAGCATCCCGGATATAAATTCAATATTGAAAGTCCGTAACTTAACCAACAACAACAATAGTGTTAGTGCACCAAAACAAACTTACGTCTACTAGTATATCGATAGCACAAAGTTAATCTCGTTCACAAAGTTAATTGTTATAATCATGCCGACACTGTGGTGCTACGTCCATTTGCTGGTGCAAAAACAACGTGCAATTCGTGAAAAATGCACTCAATGGCTCGATAGATTTACACAGTTTCAATCAG
This sequence comes from Sitodiplosis mosellana, assembly GCF_009176505.1. Lineage (NCBI taxonomy): Eukaryota > Metazoa > Arthropoda > Insecta > Diptera > Cecidomyiidae > Sitodiplosis > Sitodiplosis mosellana. Next base: position 7,518,432 of record NW_022601467.1, on the reverse strand, counting down.
ATTCTCTGAATGAGGATGAGAAGATGATACGCAGCCAAATGCTCTAAAATAGATACACGTTTCGCTTTTGTTCGATAATTTCATTACAGAGCACTGATTGCGAGAGTTAACCTTTATACTTATGACGCCCAACGCCAGCACCAGCAAACCGTATCGGTGTTAGAAATCATCTTCAGCGGCGATGACGATGGCACAAAGTGCCATAAGAACAACAACAGCAGCAGCAACAACGGCAATAGAAAAATAAAAATGTCCCACCAAATGACCATTCGTCGTTGTTTTGCTGTTGAAAATGCAAAATGACGCGAAGAAGAAAATTTTTCCGGCTCGTTTGTAATGAGGATATGTTCGACGGTGGAGTTTCTTTTTTCTCTTCTTTATACACACGCGACTTTCCACGGAAGGCACAATACAATGTTTTGAACATTGCTTATAAATAAATCTGTTGCGATCCGATGTGCACATTGTAATTAATTAAAATTCAATTATAATATCGAATCCGTTTGCTGGCGATGCAAATGTGATTCTAGCACTAATTTCGAAGCGTTATCAATTGTTTCTTAATTACTTGAGATTCACAATAAAATTGGTGAGGAAATTGCGTATCAAACGCATCGATCCGTAGCGAAAAGGGAAGGAGGGAGGTCGAAAGAGAGACGAGCTATAATAACGTTTGGCATTCTGAATATTCGATTCACTGTATATATCTATAAATATATTCTAATTGGATTGGTGATAATGCTAACAAGCGATTTGCGTGGAAACGGCTAATAGCTGAATCAAAGTGCTAAATAATTTGTATGCTAATTAATGCAGTCAGTGAAAACCGAAGCCATCGAAAAATAATCAGAGCACGCATTCATTAAAACAGCTTCTTAAGCTGATTAATGCAACAACAACAAAAAAACGCCGAAAGCTTTGATTCCTGTGTCACATTCAATTTGTACGCTAAACAGTTCGAAATGAAACGAAAGTGCTCCCGAATCGATTGCTGTTCTTTTTTTCTTCATGGATCACCATAGCGCTCTTTTTTGGTGGTTTTTCTTTCAACCCAGCTACCGCACCCTCTTGCCATTGTGAATGTCACCATCGCCTTACGAAACTAGCATCGTCTATGTGCTGGGGGCAAGACACGGTATCAATTTGTCCTAATTCAACTATTTTGAACGATTTTTCCATTGTTTCTTCTAATTCCATAAGTTTTTGCTAATTTTTTAGTTTTTTCTTCCACACATTTAGTATTTCCAATGCATTCCTTATGGAGATTTTCGTTTTGTTTATTTATTGTTGTTTATAAACAAATCTGCCTATCTTTTTGCATTGTCTCTGTGTATTTCTTATGGACATATACTATGTACACATGTACAGTGCAATGCGTTGATATAGGCAGACTTGTTGACAAATAACGGTAAGTAAACAAAACAACCTCCATAAGGAAATGTATTGGCAATGCTCAATATATGGAACAAAAAAGTTTCAGTCTCTCTAATTTCTGCTAATTTTGCTATTTTTAAACGAAATATCACTATTTTTTTAATCGTGTCAGTCCCCTAGTCTATGTGTCAACGATGTTAATGTATGCACACTTCATGAATTCCTTTTTTCTCCTTCATCCCATTGCCAACCGAAGTGACATTGCTTCTACTTATTTGTTTTACGCTCACTCGACTAATGGCTCGGTTGTGTTGCGGTAGGTTCGATTGGTAAACTTTTTAGTTGGTTAAAGTCATAAACATCAAATTGGAGTATACATTGGCGTTTATTCTTCGTTCCAACTATGTTACAGTTTGGTTGAATAATTGTGCAGTAGTGTATGTTTCTATATATATCCATACGGTGTGTGGTGCGTGATTGAAATGCGAGAAAAATCAAGCATCAACTTATAAGGTGGATGGGCCAACACAAAATGTACTGAAAAAGACTCTGAATCTGGGGACGGAAATAGAAGAAACGGGAAAATCAAAGCTTTTTTTCCACACATAAATTGAATTAAAACCTAAAAGCATGGCAAATTCAATTTTAATTCGAAAATACTGTGCATTTATTGTTGTAGAGTTGTGATGGTCAAAAAGAGAGAGACACACACACAGAGAGATCGAGAGACAGTGGCACAATGGTCCACAATTTTCAACCGTAGTACGCAGGTGAAGAGAGACTCACACAAACAGCATCGACGGCAGCACATTTGTTATGCTAATAAACGACTCGAACATGTATTAAAGATCCATCTCGGTGCTTTGTCCTCGTCACCTTTGGCCATACCATCGACCTTACATTATATTCGAATCCAACATTTGATGACACCGTGATGGCTATCTGCAACGGCAACGCCAGCAACAGCAGCAACAACAACCAAAAAAATGGTTGTGCAATTGTATTGGTAAACGAAATACCTGGTTTCTGCCTGTTGTAATATGTGGCTGTATTCCAAAAGGCGAATATGTCAAACAAATGTGTCCAAAAAAGAGAAACAAGTAGACGGAATTTTACCTTCACCGATTTTCGTTTCGACTCGTTCTATTCTCTCTCTTTTTTCTTGTGAGAATGGGCTAGTCTCCATACATATTTATATGTGTGTTGTATGTGCCAATGGACCAAATGTACCTGTCAACCGTCCCGCATTGAAAATAGAAACTTTAATTTTGCATAATGTTTTTTCAGTGGGTTACACTGGTTTGGTGCCATACTGCGATTTACCCATCCCCGAAAAAACACTGTCCTAAACAAATACATGGCAGTAAAATTTAACTGAATCATTCATTCCTAACCAAATAAAACAACAACCAATAAGCAGCAATATGGCATCGATAAAACTTCCTCCACTTCATTGGAAAGTACGTGCATAGTGCTCTCTCTCTCTCTCTCTTTCTCTCTATCGCCCTCTTTATTCCTAATGGTGATTGTGTTTGTGCAGGAAAATTAGTGTGTGAGAGTGTGTTGTTTGTGTTTTGAAAAGGAAATTTTTCGTATTCGCATGAAGTTTCGATATGGCAAATCCAACCATATACACCAAATTTAAATATACAAATCTGCCCATTTGAGCCTAACAAAATGAGGAAACCAAATTATCAATAGTTGACATGATTGCTCTGTACGAACATGTGTGTGTGTGTCTGTATACAAAGGTGTTCGACACTTTTGTTCCCATTTCTATGTATTCGGGGCAGAGCGTGTGGTTTCTAGAATGACCTTTTGATCTTGTTTGATCTGATTGGATTTCATCGGCTTAAATTCGACACAGAGCATCAACGTACATTTTTTTTTCTCGATGTGCAGCAGCACATTTCAATCGTACTTTTATTCAAGCGTTCTATGAACTAAATACAGAATAGAAAAAAAAAACAAAATACTACCGATTCGAATCCGTTTACACGTTGATGCATACAAAGCTCGTGAAAAACTAACTATTCAATTTGACCGTGGATTGTTTTTGTGTGTGCATCATCCAACGAAAAAATACATCATCATGTGTGCTTTCACATGCAAATGCATAACAAACGTCATTTGAGATAGTGCGAGCTAACGCGGATAGTGAACCATATCGAGGAAGTGAATAGTGAATGAATAAATAAAAAATCAATCATATTTTATGAAAGGAATATAATTGAAAATCCATTGATTCTATTGAATCGCTGAGAGCAAAACACGTATAACAGGAATGCCATTTAAAATGCTCAATCCGAAAATTACTTTTCGTTTGGCGATGCACATAGATTGTACAGCGGGCCCACTGCAAACTTCTATCCACCTTTATCTGTTGTTTGTTAATGCTTGAATCCCGGGAAAATCGCACTCAACCCACACACACACACACACACACACACATATATATATATATATCGATATGTATATATATATCACGGTGATCCTTCTGCTTCTGTCCGATTCAACAAAGTGGCGACTCAAGCATTAACACATATTCATGTGTGCTTCATTTGGGTTGAACGAATGTCCACTGAAACATTCGCTACACACCAAAATTTTACCTATGATTTTAGTCTGTTATTCTCCCTATCCTTTCCACACTCTCTGCGCTCATAGTTACAAACACACACTAATTGGTTCCATTTTACGTTGATTCGAACCCTGAATCCCACATTGTCCTTTTTTATGATCGATAACAATACTTGTTTATTCATTTCCATTTGTCTAGATTGTCATCATTTTTTTTCTGTCATTCGACGCTGAATCCGAGCTGAGTCGAGAGATGGAAAATGGGAAAAAAGAGAGAGAGTACGACATAGAACTAATTCGAGTTCCTTTGGTCTTGAAAATATGGTGTGGCACATAGCGCATATTTTATACGAGTGAATATATAAAATGGAGCATTCATCAAGTGAGATTGAGAGAGAGAAAGAGAGAGAGAGAGAGAGAAAGAGAAAGCGAAATGGATTTTCGTTCAAGTTGTAAATGAATTGATTGATTGAACTACGCTGTATAATCGATTGGATTGCTGGCGCGCATTCAACGATGCCATATTTTCATTACATTGATCCCCATTTGTCCCTCGAACGATTCACTCCATTGCCTTTCGTCACCACCGATATATAGCATATAATACACTTCTTTCCTTCTCTCGCATTTATTATTCGAGTGATAAGCTAGCGTTCGTTGAACGGGCAAAATCTCGGCGTTACATTTAAATCAGTCTTGCCGGTCTGATAGTAAGTGTTTAGGCTGAGTGGTTGCCGGTTTAACAACCATTTTTGCATATGCTCTATGTCTATTTAATAATGCATATTCAGTGGTGTGTCAAATGTCAAACAAACAATTATCATTCAATTCGATCGATTGAAATTCATTGTTTACATTTGATTTGCATCGACTAACCAAATGTCAACCTGGTGAGCTATTTCATGATATTTCATTTATTTCGGAGAGAACTGTGCCCGAACGAATGGAATTCAATATTTTTTCTATAGTTTTGATTTTATTGAACGGTAAAAAGTTGCAATCATTTTTTGTTCCATATTCGAGGACTCTCTTGTGCTATGATTATCGTTTTTCTTCTACTTTTGCGAACCAAATCGAATTTCGCTTTTCCCATCGGTATACTTTTTTGTTTAAATATACATGCATGTGTGTGTGTGTGTGTGTGTGTGTGTGTGTGTGTGTGTGTGTGTGTATGTGTGCTTTTGTTTAAATTGAAGAGCAAATTTACAAAATGACGAAAAATTACCTCTAACTTGTTTGTGAATTGCATTTGAAAAATGAATGGCAAAGCTTTCCCATAATAATTTCGGATTTTCAGCAATGCCAATTCGGTCGGATCCAATGTAAATACGTCGAATAAATTGTATTAAAATCGTGGATGGTGTGTTTCCGTTCCGGAAGCTCATCAATATTGCATTTTCGGAGTTATTTTAAAGCGTACAGCAATGCAATTGCTATATCCCCCATTCAGTTTCATCCATTTCAGATCGATTTAATTAATTCAAGAGAAAACTGGCTTTCGTTTCCGCTTCCGATTGAACGTAAAATTTTCAACTGAATTCTAACGAACATCGATGAGCCACGCAGATTTACCAAAATGATGATTAATTTCTATTTGAGTGCAACGAGATAGTTTTGATTTTGAGAGCGATAGAGAAAAAGACAAAAAAGACGCCAGTTTATTTATTTAGCAATGATGTCCTCGTCAACGTATACTTTGGATCAGAAGCTTGAAAACACCTCAAGGTTTTCAAATATTTTAATGGAATTCTTCGATTTCATTACCATCAAAATTTCGATGAAAATTTGAATCTTTGTTTGGTTATGCAATAATTATTTCACTTGACAAATGGGCTATGCAACATCACAACGATCAGCATTTTCTGCCTTTTGACCGATAGTGTATGATACAGTCTGTATCGATGCTACTGTATCGAGACGGTTCATAAAACGTTTCGGTCGTTAACTTGAACATGATTTTTTCTGTGTAAGCAAAACGATGCCAAATATCCGATCCAAAGTGAACACGATGGAGTACCCAGATGAGAGGGAGAGACTAAAAAAAATACGAACGAAAGTAAAAATTCGTCGGAACATACCAAGCAGATATATATTGTAAAATGAAATATGTAATCTGCTAAAAACGTTACCGATACAATGTTATCGAACGATGTTCGTGCGAAGGAGAACCAGAAATGAAATCAAATCAAAGAAATATGAGGGGCGAAAATGATAAAAATATAAGGCAAAAGAAGCACACGAAGTAGATCTCGTTGATAGAATCTGGATGGATTCAATAAAATATTGGTAACATACAATTCGTATTTCGAGGATTAAGTCGGCAAAACGGGAACAGCACAAAAACCTCGCATGCAACCGTTCAGCGCCATGAGCTCGTTCACCATTTTTTATATTGGAAGTGAACGAGAAAGAGCGAATCCAGAGACGACGGCGATGTCGATGAAGAAGTAGTCGGAAAAAAAGGATCGCTTTGGGCAATTCGATGAAAGCATTTGCGAGCAGCTAAGTAAAAGGAATGGATTTTAAGTACGTTAAGTGCTAAACGAATATATTACGTAGACGTGTTTATTTTCACTTTGCCATTCTTCATCGTGTCGCCTTTAAAATATACTCTTCGATTGGTAGCTCGTCTTCTTGTTCTTGTATCGGTTCGCTCGCTTTTTTATCCCTTGAATTTGGCTTTTAGTTTTGAGCTCTGTGTGCGCTTTTTTCTCTGTTCCTTTATATTTTCCTCTTCTACTGTTCTATGGGCTAGAGTGAGAGTACATTATAATGTTGCTCCTGAAGTTTTTAGTTGCTGAATTCGGTACGATGGAACGGTGGACTAAAACACACGCTATGCGCGATATATATTCACACCCTCAGTTTCAACTTTTCGATTTGCGATCAAGCACATTACAACCGAACATAATATGTATCTAGACATCAATACAAATACACACGCACTAGCACACGAGCGGCAGCCAAAAGCGGAAAAGCTTCCTTAGATACCATTCAAGTAGGAAATTTGCTTTCGCAAACTCGATATTATTTCGTAAATTGAACCAATATTGTGCTATTTGAAAGGCACGAACTCAAAAAAAATCATAACTTTATATTTTATCTTTATATCGAGAGTATCTTTGCTGGTTATCGGTTCAGTTTCTGCTTGGTCGCTATTTCCGTAGCCGCCGTCGCCACCGTTCATGATGGGTGCGTGCACACAACAACAATTGCCAAATTACGTATAGTTATAGTTTGGAATTTTATGCTTGATCTCTTTGTACATGCTTTCCCATCGAATGTTCGATACGGAATAATTTGTCGTCGGTTTTGCCATAAGAATGAACCATCATTTCTCTCTCTCTCTCTCTCTCTGTCTCTCTCTCTCTCTCTCTTCTTTTAATATTTTATATCGCCAAATCATTTACTTATTGTCATCATTTTATTTTCCACAGTGTTTTGTTTGTTGGTTTCATGATTCCGCATATTATGCGCTCGTTTTTGCCAAAAAGGGAAGACGCAATTTCAATAAAAAAGAACTAAAAAAAAGTTTTTATTAGCAATTATTGCCCATGTATACGATTTGAGAATATTTCAGTTTTTTTTCTCTACGAATTTAATTTCGTGGTATCATACCAAACCAACGATAAAAAAAACAATATTTATTTTTTCAACCATTACAAACACCGATTAACTGAACATTGACTTTAATGATAATGATCTTTGGCAAAAAATTTGGTTGAAAATGTTGCAAGACTTTTTAACGAGAGATACGTGTGTCAATTTCAGTTTCCGGTAGTCACATTATGTGACTCACATGGCTTAGATGGGCAATCGTATATTATTTGATGGTGAAAATTGATTTGTAACCTATACTCAATGTCTCTGAAATGTTTAGTTTAAGTATCGCGTAATGAGACCATTACGATGCTCTCTTGTCAGCATAACTTTGAACAATCTAATATTTGAACTATCACTTCTCTGCCGATGTAATTTCCACCGCGATAGTATAGATCATTAAACGTCAAACCAACAACGCCACACATTTTGACGGGAACTACATTGATGAGTGTATTCAATGCAGTGTCAAACATAGTCGTCATTGTGTTGTGTGGTGAAATAATATTTATTATTTGAATTTTAAATAAATAAAAATGTTTCAATTCTGTCAAATAAAATTGTGCAAATATGCCGCCAAGACAAAAAAATTGCTTTCTTCCGGTAGATTAAACCCGTATTTTAAAAAAATTGTTTTTCTTCCATTTTCAATTGAGTTGTATGAGAGAAAATTACGGTTTTATATGATATATTGGAGTTTCCATAATTTAAAAAAAAAACACAAAATGTTAGATTCAAAATAGAATCTGATTCGTGGCAGAATTGTTTTTTTTAATTTTGCGGACCATACTGAGAAAACGCTTGCGTTCGAATAGAAAACTACACTGAAACAAAAGTCGATTTGACATTAACTGTCAAACCGGCAAGATGAACAAGTTCGTTTGTTAAGTGAGCGCGTTCACTCCGTGTCAGCAGGTTTTGGACGAATTTCATTTTGCAAATGATGTTGTTGTTAGTGTAATGATACCCCCGCGGTAATTTCGTGGATTATAATAAGACCAGCGATAAAATAAAAGTTTTGAAAAGTGCAAGTGAAGTATTCACTTTTTCGATGTAATTTTGCCTCTTCTCTCGTCTGTATTGCATTTGTGGTTGTACTTCTTTGAGCACTCTTTGACTTCTATCTTGATTAACCAAAACTAATTCCTTTTAAATGCGAAACACCATAAAGACCATTGGATAAAGTGAATTAAGCTTGCCGCTTGCAAAGGGATCACACACAGTTCATGTGCAAATCGCGCTGACTCAATGAAAAGATACAAATGCATGAAAATCTCGAATAAAGTAGAGAATGTGTTCATTTCATGTTCCAAATGTGCGGGCGCTGTCATTGAACGCGTATTCGTCTGCTCAATGTGCCGTTGATTCGTTGTGTATATCCAGCAGAATAGTATGTAATTACGTACATGTAGAATGCTATACGCAACTATGGCTTCAGTTTTGCATGAGCATAGGCAAAATGTCAGGGGGGAGAAAACGCCAGAAGGCGTACTCAAACACGGCAAAAAGTACACAAAACCCAGCAACCATCCACTCTCGCACTGGCTGAGCAAACAAATAGTTTTCGGTTATTGTTAGAAAATTTGTCGCGTTATATTTGCGCCGTCGTTGTGACAATCATGGACGAAAATAAACTTCTGATTTAATTATATGATTGTGCGCGCCACTTGCGATGTAAACAAGTGACAACAAAGACATCGCCGGGCAGAAATACGATGCGCCCGTTCATATAAAATACACATACACGCGCACACACACTCACATAGGGCCGCCAATGGCATGGAATTTAAAGTAAAGAAACTGACAGAAATGTTATCAATTTAAGAAAGCGAAGGACACAAATTACTATACTTACTGCCACTATTATCACAACTAACAAGCCAATTACAGCGAAGGGAAAAAAGCCATACAAAGGCAGCAAACAAAGCGAAACGACAAGAAAAGACAATACAGACAACCAACCGACCGCCGTAATCATATTTAGATTTGGCATTTGAGCGCCGAATTCGATGCTAGATTTTAATCGGGCAATACGAAAATCGCGAGTAGTTACATAGCCAATTTATTTTTGTTGTTTCCATATTTATTTTGATACGGTTCGCCCTTTTGCCGTTTTGTTTGCGGATTCCATCTCGCACGCGCTCGCGCTCGCGTTCGTCGTTCGTCACGTCTAGCCGGCGGTCGGTATTTTTTTCTGCCACCACCGTCGTCGTCTTCGTTGTCGCGCTTAATTTCGTTCGGTGGTCGTAAAGAAATTATGCAATGATAAAATTTTGGTGAAATTGTAAACGCTGACGAAACGAAAGAATAAAACCTCCAAACAGCAACCGTATCTATTTAACTGAATATTAAAAGCTAAACGTTTATTTGCTGTAATAGTGATTCGAATGTGAATAAAACGATTTACATTGTTGAAGAGAATATATATTGTGCTGTGGTTCGAGATCGCTATTGCGTTCCATGCATCCACACTTTAACACATTAGCCGCACTGTGTGCGGGCAAGCGTGCGCGCTTGCGATCCAAAGTGAGAGTAAGAGAAAAAGAAAGCATGCAGCAGCACTATTATTCTATAATCAACGCATTGGTATATGTGTGTATTTTGTGCTGTTACAGACGTTATATGTCTTCCATATTGTGTATAAATTGCTGTCATTTAAAACAAATAAAGTCCAACATGCAGTCACATTTGTTCGACTAAACCCCATTACGACGATTTTTCGCACAAATCCATTGCGAAAGCGAATTCCCGTCAAAAAGCTGAAGCTCAAACACAAAAGAAACAACATTCCATTGAGATCGACGATAATAACGTTCGCTTTTCGCCTGCTGCTGCTGCTGCTGCTAGCGATGCTGTTGTCACTGCAACTTTTTTTGTGGTTTGATATGTGTGCTGTTTTAAATGTTCTTCGTTGGAGTTTTTTTTTTGTCCGTGTTTTTTGTCGGTTATTTTTGTTGAATTCCTCTCTCTTCTCAAGCATTTCCTCTCTCTATCCAACTGAAGATAGCTTTAGACAACGAATCTGAAATGATGTATCTGTCATCATTGCTTGATTCGCATCGACTATATTAATACACTGATCACGTTACCACTTTCGTATCTGATGCGAAATCCAAACATACCCGTACACAGAGAGCGAAACGCATACCATCACCACGTCAAAATTAAATGCCATCACAATGAGAGAGTGGTGTTAATTTATGGCTACATTTTTCAAAATCCGAAATGTTTTAAGGCAATTTTCATATGTTGCCTTATCATATGCAATGAAATGCGTTACGAGCTGAACGAAAATTTACGCAAAAATGCGGCCATATTGCAGCAGCAGCGACAAGCGGCAAACGACAGCACTAAAGCTGCTCACGAACCGAACTCGAACAATTTGCAAAACAGAAACTTTGGGACGGGCGGGCTTCGGGCGGAACTACGGGACGGGCTCCCGTTGCGACCTCTGGTATGTGCGCGTGTGTAACCCACCAACACATGCGCACATCCTCTTTGCTCTATATTCGCGTGAATTTCTCGACATTTCAGTAAGATATCAGACGGATTTATAGTTAGATATGAAATTTATTTCAATTATTCACGAACCGAAATTTCTGTTTGTTCGTGTTCGGTTCGAACAAGCAAAATATTGTTCGTGTTCGTTTTATGTTCGATTCGAATTGTTTGAATCAAAAGAAAATCGTTCGTGTTCGTGAGCAGCTCTAGACAGCACATATTATGCAGTTTGAATGAAGCATTCGTAAAATGTAATTTATAATTTTGTGCAAAAAGATCTCTCGGCAAATGTTCGTGTTATCGCGTTTAGCGACGGTGTAGTGGTGGTGGCTGGTGGATGGCTGGAATTCTTTCTATAATTTTCCACTTTTTTTCTATTGCTTCGTTTGAATATGTATTAGCATCATGTGGCTGAAATTGTGAATGCGACCGAATTGCCGGCAATGGTATGAGTTGCTTACTTATGTGTATCTGCATCTCTATATATTTCATGCCAATATAAAAGCAGCGGGAAGGATGCAATATAAAATAAAAGTGGATAATTCGCATGGCATGAAATCAACGAATTTACAAAATATAAAATAGCAACAGTGCATTTTGTCTATTGTCTCGTTTGCAAGTTAATTCACTGCATAAGCATGGGATAACTATACAATTTATATCCCATTAGACGCAACGATTTTGCATTTCTTTCTTTCCCTCGTTTATTTCGCCCCCACGAAACGATCATGCCAAACAATCCTTTGTGCTGGTGGTTCGACGTTCCCGGTTGCATCGGCGTTTCCGAGAGTGTGCGAGCGAGAAAAGCGCAATGGAAACGTTCCACATTGAAAATGATGACAAAATGCAGTGAACATCGACGGGAAAAAGACGCAGAAGAAGAAGAAGTAGAAGAGAAAAAGAGCACAGCTCTAACTGACTGAATATAATTTTGTCATCGGCACATGGATGATTTTTTTTCCATACATATTATACAAAAGGAGATAAAGTTTCACCAACCAAGCTGTTTGCCTGACTCTAATCCGAAAAGAACGAGTAATCATAATGCAGTATATTCTATCATGGAAAAGAACGCCCACTCGCAAACGCACGCACGCACGTACCAACCAACATTACTGAGGGAACACAACGAAAAAAAAAATGAACTAGACAGAAGAAAAGATAATAACATGATGAGTGATGACAATGAGCCAGAGCACAAAAATGAATTTTAATAGTATTTATGTCTGTCTGTGCGGCTGAAATGGATCACAAAGTCTGGGTAGATAGCGAAAAAAGCGTACTCAACACACACACATACTGTATTGAATGTCTCTAACTCGTTTTATTTTCTGCATACCTCGGCTTGTCGTCATCATAGTTGGCCTGCCTGATGCCTAGTTAATCATTGAGTATGTATGTTTGTTATTTGGTGCGCTTTACTTACACAACCCATACTTTTGCACGATGCCTTTGAGCTGTGCTGGCAACCGTAGGCTTTGCCAGAACTTTGCCCACGCTCTCTATGCCAAGCCGTTCGGTTCTACCTTCCGTTTTGGTCTTGTGCTCTTTTTTCGCTCTTCTATTCGCATTTAGTATTTTCTTCACGGTTCCGTTCGTTTGTTTCGGAAAATGATATTGTTTCCACGTTCATCATACATTCGGTTGTTCTTGCATATTTTGATTTAACGCGTATCGCTCAAGTTTTGTGCTCGTAATAAAGGTAGTTTGATAACTGTCGCATAAAAGCTAGTTTGTCATAATGGAAGCGAAAACACTTTATGACAAAGCAAATGACTTTATTATGACAGGCGATCCATGTGAATTGGTTTGCGAAGCAACTTTTTTGCCTGACGCTATGCCAATGTGTGTGTGTGTGTGTGTGTGTGTGTGTGTGTGTGTGTGTGTGTAAGTCTTTCAAAAGTGAACCAAAATTGAATAAGGAAAGCGAAATAAACAAACAAACAAATAGACAAAAGCATGTAACTGAGAGTTTGCTGATGCAAACAGACGACTAAACGTGCACACAAAACGACGGTACAATTGAAAAAGACTAAGAGCGCAAGCAAAAAGCAGCAGCAGAAAAAAGGGAAATGAAAACACACGAGCGAATTATTAAGCGCAGAAATCAAAATTCAATCTAAAACTTGTGAGCGCTGCGCGAGAGAGAGAAAGAGGAAGAGCGTGAAAATGTTGGATCACGGATAGCCTCCGACCTGACATTCAACAACAAATCAGAAGTCGAATGAAAAACATTGTTCGGCTTGAACAATACCGCGTACTCTTTTGCAATCCGATGAAGATTTTATGTGCATACTAAAAGTTAATTTGGTTTGTCGTTCACAATTCCAACACCGCTTTGCTTCAAACATTGATGATTCTCTACCCTATCGTCGTATAGATCGCTTCCCATCTGCCTTCTGTGTGACTTTTGCCCGCAAAAAAAATTATATCCTTGCCATGAATTTGTATTCTTTATGATTTTTGTCCCTATTTTATTTGTTCATAATAATTTAAAGTAATTTATTTTGTGCAAAGAGAGTGAGCACAGAAAAAATACGCACCAACGAGCTATGGAAAAAACAAAGAGCCACCAAAACGAAGGCAAAGGCACGGAAAAAATTGAAATAAAATTATATTTGATGGAAGTACGAAAACGGGTAACGAATTTCTTCAATGTAGAGTCGCTGAACAGATAGAATGATAGAATGAGATGAGTGACGAAACGAGAGCACGATAAATGACTGAATGAAAAGACTCAGCACAACACACAACCGCAAACGCAGACAAAACATTCACGTGAAGAGAATGATAAGCTTTTCATTCGTTACGCCAGGATTTCCAACCATTAAATCTAAATAACTAAATCTCAGTTGTTTTTGATTTTTTTTTTCGCTGAATCAAGGGTATGTGTGCGCTTTCCAACAGAATGAATTGTTGTAAGCGGCAAATAATAGCAACTACCAACGAATATGAAGTATTTCGAGTGCTTACCGAAAATTTGTTCGGTTTAATGGCCGAACCAGAAGAAGCCGGGGAGAGAAAAATGAAGAAGAAGAAGAAAAGAGCAATCACACACACATACCCATAAAGTAAAGCAAATAGCGAGCGAAAGCGTAGAAAGGAGAGGAATTTTATGATTGTTTTTTTTTCTCGTCGGTGATTTTTTGCAATCATTTCAGTTAATATTATAACTTTGGTTTTTGGCGGTTAATATAAGTGCTGCTTTGTTTCTCAATGAGATCGCTCCAAGTTAGTGAGAGAATGACTGCACTCATGCGCGAATTTCGATGGAAGAAACCAACACTTTATTCGACTTGTTCGTCGGCATCTCTTTGTCAATTTGTATGCTGTTTTCTTCATCATTCCTCATCTTCGTCTCCCCCCCCCCCCCCCCTCTCACTCTCTCGACATTTTTCTTTTCGCTTTCTCTCGCATTTTCTGCCATTGTTATTGTTGTTATGTTTGTTGTTGTATATATCTACGTAATATGGCCCGTCTGACGAGCTCGCTCGCTCATTCCCATCTTATTCATCCTTTTTTAATTCGTTTGGCGTTGTGTGTTTTTTTTTCTATTTTTCCTTTTTTGTTTTCAGCGCACAACTTTTTCTCTTGTTCGTTTCATGGCTCAAAACTTTATTCTATTGAAAATAATCAGATTACATAGATTCCGCTCTGTGATGTTTACTTCAACAATTTTTCGTATGCGGTTGCACATGAAAATGGAAGAGCGAACAAGCGAGCGAGCGAGCGATTTGACGAGAGCAAGTAGCAAGTCTCAGTACGTACACATATATTTAATAGCAACAAAAATTGTAGAAAGCGAGAGCTCAACGCAAAGCCAAATTACTTAGTAATTGAGAAATAGGAACTAAATTTTCTCGGGAATCAACAGTAAATTGGAAGCGGGGAATTTTTCGTTTGCGTCTACATTCCATTCCATTTATAAGTTATGTGTATTTGTACACGTTTGTGGGATGTAACCGAGTATCATTCGTGCTGCAAATTGCAAAAATTATGGTAAATACAATACACACAGAAAAAAAAATGAAGCCAATGTAATGAGTAACAGTTTAACAACAGAGTTTGACTTATACGCCAGATATATGCTATGGCATAAAAACAATATGCGCATATTTTTTGGTACATTTGGATTTTGTGACTAACTTACCATGTAAATTCATGTGCATTCCACGAATTTGGGACAAAAAATCGTGGGATCCACAAAAAATCGTGGGATCCACAAAAAATCGTGGAATGCACATGAATTTACATGGTAAGTTAGTCACAAAATCCAAATGTACCAAAAAATATGCGCATATTGTTTTTATGCCATAGCATATATCTGGCGTATAAGTCAAACTCTGTTTAACAACAACACAAAATATTTTTTTTCTTGTGATTTATATTGAAAGCGCTCAATCGCAATGAAATAAATGAATGAAACTCGAGAGCAATGAGAAAATCATACCGAGAGACAGAAGAAAACATCATAGAAACGAACTTAAGTGCAAACCGATTAACTGTAGATCTGTAAAATTTGGTTAATAACATTGGGAAAAAACTCAGTTTACTGTTGATTTCATGTTTGACGATTATTTCATGTACTGTTCATTTCAACAAATAGATACATGGAAAAGAATATTTTCACGAGACAAGATACTTTTGGTCTCTGAATTGTAAATTGAGTATGTATGTTTCCTCTCTTTTCCTCGCTCTCTCTCCTCTCTCACTCCTTCTCTTCTGCTTTGTCGTAATATTGGAATTTGTAATTCGAGCATACCATATGCAGAGTGCAGCAACAGCCTGAAATTGGAGCCGCACTAGACCCAAAACTTCATCGGCATCCACTTTTAGTGCATTTGTTGGTGAAAATAGTTCAATTTGACTATGCTCTCATATTCCCTCTATCTTTGTTCGCCCAATTCAATTGAAACGTGATACGATACACCAGCAGCAGAACGAACCAGAGGGTGTGGGAAGGAAGGAAGAGGATCGGGGAGAGAGCAGAACGAGTGCAAAATTACGAAATATCCAAACGTTCATGTTCAAGGACTATAAAATGTTTCACATTTCGCATGTATGCATTTGCGGTAATATAGAAAATGTACGATTCAACTTTTCGACCAAGATGCATTCTTTGAATCTACCCCACTTTCGACTGTCGACAAAATTTCAATAGCGAGAAAGCGGAACGCAGCAACGAAGGCGAGAAGCAGGCAAAAGAAGAAAAAAAAAATAACAACACAAACACATAACAACATTTGTGTGTTTGTACTTCACCGAAAATTTCAATGCACATGGATTACGTTAATCATGACGACTAACTATCTGGCGTTTTGTATGCTTTGTTTGTTGGAAATTATGCATGCGCGAGTACAACAACATGCCATTGCATTGTTTTGTAGCATGGTCGTATATGCATGTGCTGATGCTTATATTTGGGCTATGACTTTATTTGCGTACAACGTGTAAGCCACAGAGTGCTGAAATTCAAGTGAGAAAGAGACTTAGCATTATTAGTGTTTTCCGCTTTGTCTTCTTTTTGAAATGCGAATTAGAGAGACAAACACATGGCAGAAAAGAAGAAAGAAAAACGGGAAGGCAGCGAGCAAAATAGCGATCACACGCGTGCAAGCGACAAAAAGAGGCGAGAAACACGCGCGCCCGCGAAGCAGTGAGAGAGAGAGAGAGAGAGAAAGGAAGAGTATGTTTGGCGCGGCTAATGAATACAGAAAACTTTAAGCACCAACTCCGGCGAACACTTGCTTTGAACTTTGCATAAGCGGGCGTTCAAATTGATGGGATTGTTGTTTCGTAGAAAAACATGAATTTTTCCTCATTTCCACATTCGACACCACAGTCGGAAAGTGCGCGCGATAAGCAATTCTTTCACATCACACTTGATACTCGACACTCAACCCGCACACATCATAGACGCATACAAGATGTAATTGTAATTACTGAAATTGAAGGATTTTTCTGCTTTTATTTTCATTGCACGAGCAAATATAATAAGCGAACGAACGAACGACAATAAGATAAATGGGATTTTCAGTGGAAATTAAAATTTCAAGGAATTATTTGGTCGTTGCATGAATATGCGCGTAGTATCAATACAATCCATGGAATTGATTCATATGGAAAATGGATGTGATAGCAATGAATTTAAATTATAGTGGGGTCGTCGATGCAAAGCGTACATCTTCCATGCCAAAATGGGCAAACGGAATATGGATTGTGCCAATGCAATCGGAACTAAGATAACAGGCAAAAAAAGCACAAACACACACTCACACGAAGAGAGAGAGAGAGAGAGAGAGAGAGAGAGAGGAAAAAATTACACCAAATGGCATTACTTACGTTTACTTCCTTTGTTTGGTGCTCGACCAATGGAAAGACAATGCTCATGAAATTTCTTTGAATGAAGAGATCTGTGAGTTTTGTCGAGCACAAAATGTTCAATGAACAAAGTTTTGCCAAAGAATTAATCCGTTTCGTTGTTCCAGCTGATAGAGAGAGGGAGACAGTCAACGATTATAACTTTTGCTGTAGTTTTGATGTGTTCTCCGCTTGAACAAAAAGTTAAGCATGCTAATAAATTGTTGAGGTTTTCAGATCAAATTAGAAAGCCATTATGTCTATCAGAGAACACCAAAATTCCAACATATTTACTTTGTAGCTGTTGTTGATAACTGCATGTTGATAGTGCTTGAGAATGTTGAACAGCATTCGCTATATGGGTGTGCGTGTGCAAAAATGGCATTACCACGCTGCCGTTTGCATATCTCCCCCTTCATCCGCTCATTCTCTACCCACTTCGTTCACTTTAACTAACACTTTTGGATCCATACACAATCGGTTGAGTCTTTAACTCGGTCTCTTTTTAATGCACATTCCATGCCTTACCCAATGCGTTTCCTCAATGGTTTCATCGTCATCGTCGCCTTTGTCGCCATCGCCATTACTTGGCGTGCATCAATGTGGTTTCAGCAGCGCGGTATGTGCAGTGCACTTTAATATGTGTTTTTCAATCAAAATATGTGTCGTAGATTTTTCAATGTGATACTCAAAACTTTCAAGATTTTCCCACACTCGATACGCCACACAGTCTTCCATTCAAGCGGCCGAACGTTGCCGAAATCGAATTATGACATAGGCACGTGTGCATGTGTTCGCCCATAGCAGAGCCGAAAACACACAGCCAACAGCTGCTGTGGATATTTTTTTTTTCGTTTGTTCCCTGGTTATATACCTATAAATTCAAACACAATGGAATTTATGGCCAATTTTTCTTTAGTTTCAACATATTACCGTGCAATGAACACATGGATTTTCAAGTTTTTCCTACATGGGTAGAAAAACAAGAACCGACGAAAATCATAGTCTCATTGTTGAAAATTCATTATATTTCGAAAAGTTTCCCCGTTTGATTCTCTCGTCATACGTAATTTATTCGGATCCGTTAGGCTCTGATTTATTCAAACTATTCACGAGAAAACTAAGCGAACAAACATGTAAACAATTCCAAAAATTGTCATGTCTTCATTCTTTTCCATGGAAAATGTGCTATCCGCTGAGCTGCAATAAATTATGCATGGAGCAACATAAAGCGAATAACATTGAAAAGTAAATATAACACCTTGATCGTTATGCAGCGTTGATCAAACAAAGCGCCAACCACAAATTCTTGCCGCCACTTAAGTAAGAGGCGGAGATAAAAAACGGCAACCGAGTGTGCACCATTGTTCAACCGAGGAACGAGTAAATGGTGTGGCGCAAGCATGAAGCTGTAGTGTGCGTATGCTGCTTTTGAAGGGTGTGAGCATGGAATTTGTTGCAAGACAATTTTTAAACGTCAATTTGAATTTAAGTGTACTTTTTTGTGTTTGATATCTCGTTCGTCGTGTCGACATTATGTTTGTACACACCATGTTGATTCCAATTTAACGCTTGACCAATGTGATACCAGTTTCTTGGGAAATTTCGAAAAATTATGCACAAATCTCGGAAAACAGATTACACGAAGAATTATTTTCGATTTAACATCTGCATCTAGAAAGTTTCAACACCGCATTCACGTTGCCATCCTCTTCGGTCGACCGGTTTATTTTTTTCCATCGTTGCTCTCTCGCTCTCCGACTCGGTTGTGGTCGGAACTTTCGACACAGACATGCAAAATGAATATATTCGCTTGAAAAGAGTTCACCACAATTATTCGGGGTTTGCCCCATCTCTCCTGTCCGGATTGTTAAGTGTGAAAAAGAAGTTTTGCAACGGTAGCAACGTTGCGTATCATCTCGCATATGCTTTTACATTGTTTGCAGTAGTGCCTTCCATTCAATTGTACTGCTGCATAGTCAAATGTTCATTTTCGCCATTCGTTCGAGTGATTCTTTAAGATTCACCATTGCACATTCGATGCTAATGGATCCGGTTCAACTTATAAAATATTTATGAATTTTTTTTTTAGCTGGAGAGCATGAGCTTTCTCTTGTTCTTTTATGTTCAATTGAATCGACACAATGTACTCTCCTATAATAAATGCTAAACACAAAGACAATTAATTCCAATCGTTTGACTGTCAATCGCACATTCTAGCCGGATATTGTTGATCCTTTCAATCTATTTCATTTGGTCCCAATGCTCATTTTGTATTCGCCATTTTTTTTTTCGTCATCTAAGAATAAAAAGCTAATCGACATGAATCGTGTGTTGCATGGTATTTTTCAAAGCAGCAGTGTGTGTGTGTCATATTCGATGCCTTTGTCGTATGAAGTCGGTGAGCTTGGGATTTATGCACAATCTGTCTGTCCCATATTCAAATGGGTTTGATGCCCATGCATGCACATTGTACAGAGTAATATCCGAAAAGTATTTGCGCAACATGATTAAATGTATGTAGTTTGCTTGCAGTGATGATGTGATACGCGCAATGAAAGGAAAACACTCACTTTGCCCGCGCGTTGTGAAGTGATCAAAAGGAAGAAAAAGCGTGTCGCACACATACGACGATGCTTACGTCTGCTCATTTGTATTTTAATTTAATTTTCCGCGCTCAGATACATACAACATACAGCCGAGACATGAGGCTTATTTCCATACAAAACCCAAATGACAGCGAGTACTTTGTGTTTCACAGTGAAATATTTTTTTTTCATCTCGTTCGTTTTTGTTGACGCGTGCTCTCTTTCTCTCGCTCTTTCTCGTTCTTTTTTTTATTCACTTCGCTCATGCTCTCGCTCTACATGTGTACATCAGCCATTAATGTAATAATAACAATATGACATGTGAATGGGAAAGAACGCCATTTCATGTTTGCTGCTGGTGTCGTATTCCTTTCGTTTCATTTCATTTTGTATTTCATTTATCAATGGAAGCAGCGCGAGCTTGCTTGTTGTTGGATGCATTTTAAAAGTGACACATAATGGCGTATGAATCCCGTTTTGCGAAATAAAATGAATATTATATGCTGAATATGGGATCAAAAATCCGAATGAAATGAGCATAAAAGTGCTTACATGTAATGGAAAGCTCGTTCGCTCGCTCTCTTGCTCCCTGTTTATCTCTCTCTTTTGATTCGGAAGCGAAAATGTTGCACACACCTATGTTCATGCTAAGCAAGATGATTTTTCGCATTTTATTTGCAACGAGCGCATCGGATTGAGAGACAAAAGAATAAGTCGCATGCCATTGAGAAGTGTGTGCGTGTGTGTGTGTGTGTGTGTGTGTGTGTGTGTGTGTGTGTGTGTGTGTGTGTGTGTGTGTGTGTGTGTGTGTGTGTATAATGATAGATATGATTTCAATTTGCATTTACATCCTCATCTGATTGAAAACGGCTTTGAGCTGTTGATGATGGTAGAGGCTCCGCGGATTCCACCACCGCACATAAAAAACAACATTTTTAAAGGATAAAAATTCTATTTGTGAAATGTCATTTCACCAATAGAATATTTCATTTGTATTGGTAATTTCAGTACAAGTGCCAAATTTGCTAATACTGCCTATTGTATTGAATTTACCAATACAAATGAAAAATTCCATTGGTAGAATCATGTTTCACCAATAGACTGTCAGGGTTCAATAATGTAATCTATTGGTACTTTTGCATTTCACCAATAGTATTGGCAGGGTTCACCAATTCAGTTTTGTCTGTGCGAAACAGCAGTTTGGAATGAACACACACACACACACAGTGGGCACCCGACACACTCTGTGATTCCATTTCAAAAGCCGAACTAAATCAAATATCTTTAAAAAAATTTAAACGAGAAAAATGTATAACACCTTTCAGCGTAGCATACCAACCACAACGCGAAAAATTTTCCATCACAAACATAATGCCATGAACTAAGTGTGAATAAATGGGGCAACATTGTTGACAGCGCCACGTCAAAGCGGTTGCCCGGTCAACTACAGTCAGTCGTAACGCAAAGTGGCAAAAACATGTCCCATTTTCTGCATCTAATCGTCGCGTTCATACGCGTGTGTATGCGAAAAATGGTACAAGCTTGTGCTACTTTGCGTTGCGATTGACGTATGCTTCTGATTGAAAAACAAACAAATTAAAGTTAACTAAAACCAAATGAAAAGTAGTTTCAAAAAAAATAAGAAAACATATTTCAGGAAATATTTTTTCCAATATTTTCGGAACTTTTTTTCATTTGGTTAATATTAGTTTGTTTGTTCTTCAATTACAAGCATACGTCAATGGGTTTCAGTAGTAACCAACGTGCAGTTGACTGTGTTGCCCGGTATGCATAATGTTGGCTATGAATTAATTTTATATTATACAGATTCGTTTGGATGTGTGTATTAATCTAAATGAAAAAATGTGGCACAAACAATAAACAATTCATAAAATAATTAAACTTTATTCAATGGAATCACTGGTTTATCGATTTGGATTTTCTTGGGAAAGTTATTTTTCATTAAATTTTAGGTATTCTTTTACGCGGCATCCTCTGAAATCCTCTTCTTTCCCACTTTTTTATTTTGTTTTTCCAATAACTTTCAATACAGTTTATACCAAATTGATTAACATACAATTAAAAAAATGACATTTATATCAACAAGCGGCCAGTGGTACTGGCATATTTTCAGAAACAAAGTAATTAATTTCCATCCCTTTATTATTGAGATGAAATTAATTTGAACGTATTTAAAATCAAATTTTACTCATTAAATAGAACCAATATCCCAATTGAGAAATGAAATAACAACATTTTCAATCAAAAGAATCGATTTACAATAACATAAAGAAGAGTGAAACATGAACAAACAATGAAGTTCAAGTCACATCATCGTTCAAATGTTCAAGAGTGTATTGTCATGGAGAACGAATTTTCATTCGATTGTGGAGGGTATAGTGCGATTTGGCATTCAGTCAGGATTGTACAGCAATTATGTGTCAAACACAGCATACACTCTGTCAGAGGACTTAATCTTATCCCTCCGAAAAAAAAATGAAAATTGGAACGCCTGACAGAGTGATGTGGTTGACAAGATCGCCATTGTATACATAGCTTGCAATCGGCATAGCCATGAATTTGTGAAACAAGGAGTGAAGAAGAAAGAAAACGAGAGGAAATTCAAAAGAATACAATTCGCATATATGCGAACATAAATGAACATAAATTACACATCTAATTTCGTTTGTATTCTGATAGCATAATCAAGTCATCTCGCTTCGCCATCTCATTTGCCTATACACGAAAATTTGATGAACGACATCAATTTAAAGAGAAAAAAATCGAGATCAAGAGTCGTTTCCATTTCTTTTTGTCGGTTTCTGTCATCTTTCGCATTCTGTCATTGGAGAAATGGTTGCTCACTCTCACTCTCAATTCTACCCCTCATCCCATCCTTTCCCTCTCGTTCGTTTCGTTGTGATCTGACTGCGATAAAGTCAGTATATGTGGCGTTGAACCATTTCATGCTGCCATGTTGCGAGACTACCATCGCTACATATATGCGCGCACTGTTCAATGCTCATATGCAATTTGATGTGCTTTGTGCGTTACTGTTTTTGATGGATGCGGACAATAATAGAAACAACAATAAAATAAACCAACAAAATCAACAACGATGTCATCAAGCCATATACGAGAGGAATATATTCCCACGTCAACGGATGTATAATATCCGTCAGTGTGTGTGTGTGTGTGTGTGTGTGTACTGGTGCGTTTTGATGTTTCTGATGTTTAGCCATTGTTCAAATCCAATTTTCAAACGTATATATTATCAGATTACCAAAGAGAGCAGAAAAAATCAGATACATTTTCAGAAGCTGAGCCACTTGCCCTCGATAGAAAGCACAAATGATGAAAATAAAACGAATCTTGAGAATAAATTTTTGAATGTAAATGACATTTATTATAGCCGCATATTGACTGGACCATGTAGGTCGGTCCATTTAAATTGAAAAACCTCCAGTAGATTTGGTTTAGTATCGCTAAATTTACTCCAACATTAGCAAATCAATCCAAACCCAAAATCCAATGGCTCTTTTTGAGAAAAATTCAAGGATACACAAACCGACTTAGATGGCTGTCAAACGACAAAGTATATCGGTCTGCAAACACCAGTCACCTACTGTGTAAATTGCATGCAAATTCACAGGCACCATTTGGTGCTGCCTCTATCTCTCTTTCCATCTCTCGTCCGCTCTATCTGTGCCCAATGGAAGACGCAGCAACATTTGTGCGTTAGCAATACTTTCGAATGTCGGTTAATCTGATAATGATCTGGGCACGATTTATCTCCACTAAGGGCATTTAAAATGCGATTCATACCACCCCACGCTCCTCAAACTTCTTCTTGACTGGTCGGTTTCCTTTTTTTCATCCTCTAATTGACAAAAGTATTATCAGGATCGTTAAAGGTTGAAAAAAAATTCGTACGGGCAATATGTTTGCAGCCTTGTATGCGACATTTTTTCTTCTCCTACTTCGCCGATAATAATCTAGGTTGAGAAAGGATTTAAATTTGTCGTGGAAATCTTATCGGAACATTGGACTCTTATTGCTTCAATTCAGTGAACGTGAATCAAAACCTAAATTTTACCAAGTTTGTGTTGTGTTTGTGCGTCTGCTTTCTGCTCTCTTTTTCTCTTTCTCTCGCATGCAACACATAGAGACATGCGAGCCCATTGAAATATTTTCACTTCAGAAAGTTCAACATTTTGGTGAGAGCAAAAGCGTCTGGCCGATTGTGCATTGAGTGTAATTTTGATTGGATCGTGGGGATTGCAAAAATAACAGTCATGCGAAAAATCGGCGACAAAGCGCTGAAACTGGATCCGGTGGTAAAATCGTCGAACGCATCATATTAAATGCGGCTAAAGGCCTGAGAACACAAACCCGTAGCAGAACACTGGAAAACGGAATGGATTTGGATGGAAATGGCAATAGATAGGTATATGCCACCACCGTCGCACCTTCCGAAAGATAGATGCATGTTCAGCGAACGAGAAGTGCAAGCCAAAATGTAAGCGGTGGGTTTCGCCATTTCAATGATGTGCGACCGAGTTTAATTTACCATATCTGCCCGTTAGTTACACTATACCAAAACCAATTTACAGATGACGGCAATCGTTGTTTCTCACGTTTGAACCACGAACGGGATCGGGCAATATATTCTATCGTCGCATCCGTCGTCGTTGGTCCCTGTAGTACTTGTGAACACCGCTGAGAGCCAAACGAATCCGGCGCGAAAGAGTGAGAGAGAGAGAGGAACAAAAAAACCGCCCGAAATTCACTCATAAAAATGTTTTTGTAGGCGATCCGTTTGCCAGTGCGTTAGAGAGCACACTTTACTTTTTGGTCTAATGATGCGGCTGGAATGCAATGAATTCTCTTTCACTTGAAATTTATCACCGGCTAGATTTGTAATATACAAACGACTCTTTTTTCTTGTTCTCCCTCTCATTTGCTCGTTCGTTCGATGTCTGTGTTTTTGGCGCGGCGTGCGCTTTTGTGTGTATGTGTGTGTCTGTGCACCTTGCCATCGACACACAACTTTAAAAGAACGGAGATATGCTGGTGCGGTAGACGATGTTGCCGCCAGAAGACACCAAACAAAATGCATCAGGTACCATAATACAGAGCGATCGTTTAAAATTCCACACCGATGCAAATAAATTATGTAGGTTTCTCTTGCTCTCTCTGTCACATTTTGTTGCCGCTGCCATCGTTTTGCGCCCAAACCAAAATGTGTTTTCAACCTATTTTCACGCGCGTATTCGCTACATATTTTTTGGGTTTGCCAATTCAACTGCATCGCACAAACATACACACACATGCACAGGCACAGGCACACACTTTGGACCATTGCATATTCAGGTGGAAAACACACATACATTGAGAGAGAGAGAGAGAGAGAGAGAGAGAGAGAGAGAGAGAGAGAGACCAACAATCGCTCGCACATTTCCTTGCATTGCATCGACTCTACATTCGCATGCACCAGGTAGCAGCAATTAATTTTACCTGTTTTAGATAGTTAGAAATGTAGTTGCACATTTTCGGTATAATTTATCATTCAGAAACTAGACAGATAACAGTTCCAACCAAAAATCACGAATTATAGAGAATTCTCGTGGAGGAAGTGAAAAGGAAGAGAGAAAGGTAGAGAAAGGAAAAAAAATCAACGACGACATCACTGCCACCCCAACGGTGCTGCTGCAATAAAAACCATAACGTGCAATGCAATGGGGCCGGCCATAAAAATGCAGTTGAATTAGTCTAAGCTTGATTTGAATCGTTCACCCATTCGAACAAACGAATGTGCGAATGGATTCTTTTCTCGCTTTGTGTGTGTATGTGTGTTCTCAACAACCTTTTATTCACCACTACTTATTTCCATTATAATGCGGCTGCGGTGCCGCTGCTGCTTTAATGGCCGTTTTTTTTCTTCCTCTCACTCGCATCGTCCTTATTATTCTCTTTTCTCCAGTTTATTTGTGATGGCTGGAAGATTAATTTCACCGGAATGTTGAAAATTAACAAATTGGATTTCCGGCAATTTGTTGGATCTTTGGAAATTCATCGGCGCTTTTTCCCATTCAAGCTTTGTTACCTAGCGTTTTCGTAGCATTCGGGCGTGGAGTATTAATTTTCATCTGTTCGGGCATAGCTAAATAACATTTGGGTTATCAACATATATAGACACAAAATACATGCAAATGTTCTCGATCATTCAAACACCCAAACAACGAACCGCCGTGTTCGGGACAAAATACATGAAACGCACGTGACATTCAAATGAAAGTTGAGCTGTACACATTGCAGTCAAATGCCGCATAATTAGAATTTATATCGAATTTGCCTACTAATTGCACAAAATGTGTCCGAATTCGGAATTCAGCATTATGTCGCAGGGAGAGTGCATTCAGCATTATGTGCATCGAAAATGTTGTCGGAACACACTCGTACACACGCACACGCACATACATACACACACACTCTCTTCTGATGGCATTCAATGCCGAGTAAAAGAAATCTTAAGCATGTGAAGTGACCGCAAAATGCTTTGCTGCCCTTGCCAGCCACATGCAAGCCTACGAAAAGTGATTCGTAGGCTATAAGTCAAATTGGTTGAGCATCAAGAATCATAGGGCGAATAAATTGGCAGAGTTCATATGCAGTTGCCGTGCAAAATGCTAACCACCAAATCATTGTTTACTTCAAGTTCTCTGCGTGATAATATTTCATATACGTACGTAACTGACAAAACAATGCATTCAAAATGTGTCTATGTTACGGTGTGCAATGGGCTCACGTTTCGCTCCTGATTTCGACATATTATTTGAATATTAATCAACATTGGTCGTTATACCTTCTCGTTTGCAATTCCTTCGTACACTTCGGCGAAATTAGATTCGCATCAGTCTTTGGCATTTTGCTCCCACGCGTACACACAAACACACACACACACACATAAATGCTGAGACGAATCATCATTTTTCCCGAATAAACCCAATTCATGTTCGATTCAATGCAGTAAAAACTATGATTTTGAGCTTTATTTTAGTCTCATGTGAATTTTGAATACAGCCGACAGACGCCAGAGCAATTCTGTCGTCGGTGTGCATTTGGAATCGGTTCGGTTTTATTCTATTTTTTGCTGATTTGAAAACAAGAAAGCACTTATCTTCGCAGTCGAAACAGTTTGTGTCACAGCCGTTCATATTCACCAGACCATAAATCAGTTTTGCTTGACATAAGCATAAATGAAACAAGAATTCAACGACATCTTTGCTCGTTCTACAGTCTACACACAAAACAACCCATACGATAAAAATGAAGAACGATGACAAAAAGAACACCAAAACCTGATGTTAAATTGACGCACACATACAATGTCATATTCGTTTGCATCATCGTGCTCCGTCGTGGCACAGCAAAAATGGTAAATACTGGGTGTGTGTTTTTTTCTCCCTCGATTCAAATCAATATATAAAATATTTAAGCGCGAAATATACAACGTACCCATGCGATAGTTAGTTGATATTGCGTTGCAAAACACTCGAAATGCCTATCCACTTGATTGAATTGAACGGAGGTGTTGATGCGTAAGACGATTTCATCTTTCATCTGCAATGACGTTATTTCAATGCTGTGTGTCGCATGAGTATATATAACATCTACATATTTATTTATGCTAGAAGTGTTTGTCGTTGACATTTAATCTGCATCATGTAAAATTAGTTTTTTTCTCCAAAAAATGCAATTCACTGCAATTCAAATGTGGATCAATTCGATATAAAACCAACATCAACACGCCCGAACTTTGTCCTGAACTCTCTCTCTCTCTCTCCCTCTCTCTCCCTCTCTCTCCCTCTCTCTCCCTCTCTCTCCCTCTCTCTCGGATTTCGGTGCGAAATATTTGCACCAACAGTTATAATGAAAGACCAAACGACAAGTCAACGACAGCAGAAACCTTTTTTTTCATTCAAGGAAAAAGAAATCCAAGCCGGAGCACATTGAAATTGAATTTAAAATCACAGCAGAAGCAGCAGCAATTTTTTGTGTTCATTCGTCGAAGAAAGTTAAATACAGACAAAATGAGCGTATTATGAATGTGTATGCAAAAAGTTGCATCGTTTTAATTAATTAGAATAATTTTTAGTACGTGAGTGTGGCGTCGAAATTAGAGAATAATCCAAGTGAAAACTCATTTACAAAGTCTCTCGCTGAGAGAAAGAGCGAGAGAAAAAAGAAAAAGAAAAGAATTATAAAGAAAGAGAACGCGAATTTTCCAACTGTTAAACTGTTCACCAATTAACATCTTCTTATTTATTCAGTGTGCAGAACAATGGAAATTTTTCACAAAAGTTCCAAAGCGACGTGAACGAAAAAAAAGTCCAAACGGACACGGACAAAGGCATAAGAAAAAAAAATTGTGAGAACAAGTAGGAAAGTGTGTGCACTGTGCACGTTTTGCACCATAGTGTCACAAACTAATTTCAACAATCCATAACTTTGCATAATGATTTCCAATACTGAAATACAGTCGCAACGAACCCAAAAACCTACAAGTGGTCCATTCACCAGTGTGCGCGACCAAACCATTTTATAAAATCAACCGAAAACTCCACCGCACACACAAAAACGGTGTTAATGAAAATCGTTCGCCATTTTTTTTTTTTTTAACAAATGAGTGACGAAAAAAATCATCAAGAGTATAATGGCGTTCCTTTCCCCCATGTGCATTCGAATGCATACAACGGTTGTTTTAATATTAAAACACACCCGCGTCAGCATGACGAATATCAAATTCAATGAAAATTACCGTAGCGCAAACCGTGCAAATTAAATGCAAAATTTATTTGTCATATCGCCAATTTATATCGTAAGGTGGTGAGATTTTAATCAGCGCACGGATGAATACGATGAACAGCAGAAAAAAAAACAATAATCACGCAGGGAAAATTTAATTTTACCTGTCACATCAACAAGTTGTGTGCATTTTTACAACCAATTTTCGAGTAATTAGTACGAATGAAATGGTCACGCGAGCGAATTACGAGATTCATTTGTGAAAATAGTATGAAGCTATCCGCCCTCATCGACGACATCAATAAAAAATGTTACATTTTATTTTTGTCTTTCATTTTTCGTATCCACCCGTAGTATCACGGCAACCTGTGTGATACCGATCAAAACAAGATGTGCCACCCCATTTTTCTTGGAGCAGAATCTACCATTTCGTTTTAAAAAATAGCGGAAGAAACCGAGAGAAAGCAAAGTAGTAAAAAAAAAATGTCAAGGGTCGTTGAAATCCAACACAAACCTAACCACTGCTTCAATCTACCGCTACTTCATAATGTCACAATGTGCAGAGAAAGAATGACGTCAAAGAATTTCGCATGCGAAAATAATTAAGCATAAATCGATTGTAATCGTTTTGCAGACATTTAACATTATTCGGTTGGATGCGTTTGAAACTTGCCATTAAATTTCATAGATCATGTGGAAAATAAAATACTTTCGATTGAACGAATATGCACAAATCTACAACAAAAGCTACGTGTTCGCAATTTATAAATCGATCGTTGGAATTACAATTTTTATTTGTATAACGTAAACGATACTCCGCCGCCGAAAACCGACGACGACGACAACGACGACGACGACGACAACGACGACAACGACAACAACGACGACACTGTTTAAATTCTCAAAGAAACAACGCACGCACACATTTTGCGATGATTTCTGCCGGAGCAAGAATGAAAAACCGACCTAGAGAACAAGAAAGAAGAGAAAGAGAAAAGAGAAAAGAAAAAGAAAGAGAGAACGAAACAAAAATTAGCATAGAAAAAAGTCATGCAAAGTATTGCAAAGGGAATCGAACGAAAACGAAGAAGAAGGAGAAAAAAGAAGCGTGTACGCCGCAACGCATTCGGATCCTTTATCCAATTCAGTATTCATCTAAAATATATTACTTTCGGTCTCGTGCCTTCATTGTGTGTTTTCGTCATTCAGATTTAATGATTTTCCTTTTCGACTGCGAATGTGTTTTTGTGGGTGGTTCCTAGTATTCGTTGGAAATATCTTCGTTTTTTTTTATCGCTGGTTCCGTTCGCTTCGTTTTCTTTTCATTTCACCACACTCAGGCTCTTGTAAGTGCTATGAAGTGAAAACTGAAAGTTGATGTCATGTCTATTATTAAATTATATCACTTGTTTAACGTCTTGCGGTTTCTGTTTTTATTCCATGGATTTCGATCATCCAATATTGATTTGATCAATACTGTTGTTACAATTTTGCATTCGGTTGTGTTTTGTGCTCCCCTATTCAATTCGCAATGTGTATCTATAAATTGAGTGTTTTGATGGATAGGCTGCCGAAGAAGCGAACATATCATTTAATGGGTTTAACGCGCTTTGCTCCCGCATTTCATTCGTTTTTGCATAGCAGCTCATCAGCTAGAGAACATGCATCTTGTTCGCATTTCGCCGGGCGCGTCTGCTTTATTGGAATAATAATAATAATAAAGTTTCGGTTTTTTATTTGCGCATAAAAATGCAAGCAGCTTCAGCCGTGTTACAGGTGGAAATAAAATGTAATTCCAACAGATTCGGATTTGCGAGCATTGTGACATGTGGATCAATTTAATGACGATCATACCAAGTGTTGTTTCAGACGCTTTTCGTCATTTTCATTGGAAAACAATCAAGTTTTGCCGTTTTTCCAATCATTCTTTGAACCGTTCGCATCGTGTACTCGTTTTTTTTTCTTTCGCTTACGTTCTTCTATTTTATATTTGCCATTTTGCCACCCTCCAATGTGAAACAAAACATTTTGTCATCAATTTTGTCGCGTAAATTCGACACATACAATATTTGGCGACAAAGAGCGCGGTTTAAACGAAAGAAAAAAAAGAGAGCAAAATGAACACACGACAAACGCCCAAATTTCAAATGAGGGAGAAAAATGCGTTCGATCGAATGGACAGGATTTAAAGTTTGCTACACAAACAACCGTAAAGCTTTCCATTTAGAAAAGTTTTTGAAGCAGCACTTCGTTTTGTTTATTATTTCGAATGATTGTCAAATAATAGCTGCTGGGTTCACATAAATCCCGATTACATTACGCAGACAATCACGAGTGTGAGTATTCGCAAGATGAAAAAGTTTTCGAAATATTCGTCACTTAGGGAAAATTTTAAGTGGAAGGTGACAGCATCGATGATTCTCTTCGCTTTTTTTCTATCTCCGTCGCTCCACTTTTTTGTATCGCTCTCTCTCTCTCTCTCACCCGCGTTCCCATAGCACTTTTTTGTTCGTTCATCTGCGTGCGCTCGTTGCAACATCACAGATATTTGCCATCAACTTTGTTTCAAAAGTAGTTTTAATTTTTACCATTTTACGCATCTGTTCTTCCGCATGGAAATATAATCCACCAGAAGAACGTCGGATAAATGAAAGGAATGGCCAGGAAACAATAGCGCCGAGCGCTGTATATTCATTCGTTCTTAAGTTGATTTTTTGTTTCTCGCGCTCGCGCACCCACCTCATAGACGTCAACGATAAAAGTTCAGAACGAAGGGCGTCAAGAGACTGGATCAACATGCCAAACATGAAGTAAAACGATGGATGTGAAACGGCACAAAGGCTACCGATGAATCTAAAACAACGGTTAAGACTACGTTATGAACATTGAATGCGAAATAGGAAATTTGTATGAAACCGAAGAAGTTAAAAGAATGTGAAGGAATGCGAATGAGAGCGAATGCAACAAACCGCAACGCATTCAGGCTTCTTAGATTTGAGTTACTCTCTCCTTTTTTTTCTTCCCCCTGCTGATAACAGCGCGTTCAGACAAATCCAAATTGCAACATGCCATCATTATTTTTGTGCTTTTGCCGTCCGCACCTCACACCATTTCCATCCCAAGCCGCATGATACTGTGAGAAGTCATGATGACTTTAGTATAAATCGCACGTCATTTTCATTAAAATCAGTGAAAAAAATGCAACGCAGAAAATGCAGAAAACAATCTAAAAGAGAGAGCGAGAATCGAACAAGAAAGTCTTAGCAGTTTTGCTATATATAGAGTGTTAGTGTGTGTGGTGCACCGTATATCGGAAAATAAAATGTACACGATGAGAGTCATAGGTTCTGACATAGTCTGATCTCGTTGATCCTGACCTCTGCTGGCAAAATTTGACCCCCAACGATTTTTGCAAAAGTGAGGACCTTTTTTTTAGGTCTTCACTTCTTTCCGAAATCGATTTTACACTAGATACAATTGATTTTTTTGACCCCATCATGAATTGGTTTGACCCCCCCCCTGAAATTTTTGGTGTCAGAACCTATGATGAGAGTGAGAGAGAAAGAGAGATAGCGCAGAATAACAGCTCAAGCAACAAAAACTAAATCGGAAGTTATAGCAAAGGTAAGCGATTTTACAGTTGTTCTCGCTGTTCGTTCGTTCTGCTTCAGCAATTTGGCTGTTTCTGGAAAAGAGAGTGAGAGAGACATGGAGAGAAAAAAAAATGAAAAAGTGTTCATTCAGTAACGAGCGGATGAGACACAATTGGAAAAAGTCGGAAAAAGAAAGAAAAAGAAGAAAAAAACGCTCACAGTGGCTCTATTTGATAGGAAGAAAACTCGATTTTTTCAAATGCATTATCGCCGATACACAGCGAGCAAGGAGGAAAAACAACACATACACACACACACACACACACAAACACATACACACCAGGAAAATGGAATTCCATACCCCACAAATCCTCGCATTTCCAAATCTTCCACTACTTGCATTTGGTCATTTTTATTTGCGAATTACTTTCATTTTTCAGATTTTGACGGCCACTTTAATGCAACCAGACTCAGCCAGTTCCACTAACCACTGACCGAAAAATGCTTTGGATTTAAATAGTTTGGAATTGTACTTTGTTCGTTAAGCCGTTCCAATGTTTGCGTGGCAATGCGGAAAGTAAAACTCGTTTTTGTGTGTGTGTGTGTGTCGCTGAGAGATTGTCCCTATGCCTCCATCTTCCCCACCCCTTTGCTATTTCTCTCTTTTTCTTCTCGTTTATTTTTGCAGTGTTTTTTTTCCTCTGCTGTTGTTTGTCGTTCCTCGACCCTCGACAACCGACTAGCTCAATGATCCACAAGCAGAACAACAATTTTGAAATCATGCTCCTATAATAACAGCGACTGCGAGCCAAATACCGTGAACACAATTACACAAAACTGATATACGGAACAGCGAACGACGACGACGACAACAACGCTATGGAGACATGCTTGGCTTAAACCCCATCAAATCTACGGATAACACACAGTCACAGTCACACACATACGAAAAAAAAAATCAGGCAAAATTATTGGCTTTAAATTGCTATTGGCATTGGATATTCCGTCTCTGGTTCCCTCCTGCAGCTGTGTCTTTCGTTCTAATCAACCCAATTTATTTCTCGCTTGACTGACACATTGATCACTTCACCCGGCTCACATAGTCACTCTTTTCTTTTGTGCGCGCAAGAACATACATACACGACCACCCCAAACATGTGCATCGCCTCGTTTGGCCGATCTGGAAATCAAATCACCAACGGAATGGTAAATTATATCGACAAAAAAAAAACACAGAACAAGAAAAAGTATTGTAGCCCGAGCGCAGACACTCCAAAATACGTGTAAAAGAATTCGACTGAAAATTGAAATGGATTTCGATGCAAAACGAAGTTTAGTGGTTGAAAAAACCAAAAAAAAAGGTGTGTCGATTAGGGATACACAGCGCACAAAACAAAACAAAACTTAACTACAGCTAACCCCTTTAGTTGTATTAATAATGGTCGAAGATCTTCTTGCATGTTGAGTTTGTTTTTATGCGACCGGCTCAAATTAAACTCGCAATATACAAAAGTTTTGTAAATGGTAGCACAGAAAAAGTGTGCCAAACAATGTTCATAACAATCGAAACAACTGTTTAATGTGTCTACATTGCTGAATTTGATGCACAAAACTGTTAGCGTGTACAGTTTGCACCAAATTGCTCCGCCATTTTAAAGAGCGGTGTTTCACTTAAACCGGCCGATGTATCAGCAATTCCATTGCAATCACTACTAACATTGGGGAAACACAAGCGCTGTAATTGAAAATAGCATTCATTTTTTCTTTGTTTCGAATATTCAATATCATTGACGGTACATACAGTGGATGATGTTAATTTTAATTGTGAAAAACAGTGAGTATATACCTAATTCGTGCATTCATTTGGGCTGGCATTTTTCAAACAATAGTAAAAGTTTAGTTTACGTCCAGCATATATGCACCTCTTTTATTGTTCATAATAGCCTTTAATTGTTGTTTTGGAATAGTCAACGTGTGGAAAATGGTTGTAAAGCATCAAATGATTTTCGAAAAGTATTTAGATATATATTATCATCATGTTATTCGATGGTTTATATCTTGTTGCGATGTTCGTGCACATTAAAAGAGTAGGCATATAGAAAATGGACCATAAAATTCAATCGAGATGGAAAAGTCGAAAGGCAAAGCATTGAGATTTATTAGCTGTGGTCTATTGATTCAACCTTGCCGCATAATACGACAGCTCCATCAATTACGATTTGGTCGGAAAGTGTGGGCGCGTGCGGGCGCACCGTTCAGCAAACAAACCGATTGCTTGGCTGCTATCGATCGGCCATCTCGTTTCGTTTATTGGCTACATATTTTGCTTAAGCGCCCTGCACTGGAAATTGTCAAAACAACATTTAAATGTTCATCAAACTCCATTATATCGTAAGCCAATCGATAAAGACGGAACGAGCCCTACGACAACAATGAAAGAGAAGAAGAAAAACCATACTGAAACACGAAGTCCCCTTTTTTTCCTCCTTAACTTTACTTATTAATCTAATAAATCATTTGCCCCGCGTTGTCATTACTTGAAGAGAAATAAAAAGGCAGCCAGTGTTTGCAAAACAAATTTCAATTCAAAATCAGATTTTTTTCCCGCAAAGCAATTCTGTTTTTAAAATATGTTTGTCTCATTCCATATTCTTTCTTTTTTTTCTTTGGATTTTCCTTGCCGATGGCATAATTCGTGCGTTTGACGCAATAGAGAAAGAATTCGTGGTTGCGAATGAAGGATGTAGACGAAGAAATGAGCATAATATACCAAAGACTGTCGTGGCTAAAAGTTTGCTTTTCTATTTTTTTATTTCCAATTTTTAATTGTTCCATGGTAATAAAATATTGTTAGTCATAAATCGGCTCAGCGGCTCAGATTGTTTGCCCTTTTTTGTTCTTCGAGAGGGATGTATGTGTCGAAATGAAGAAATGTCGTCCGCAAAGTCAAAAAGTAAAGAAAACAAATCATAATCATTTCTAGATAAAGGGCGGTAAATTTCGGTGACGAAACAATCGAAGACGGAAAACAAATTCAAAAGTGATTTACAAAGAATTTTCGGTGTGAGAATCCAACCCCAGCCGCACTTGAATCCAAAAATTCCATATTATTATACAGAAATGGCAACATTTCAATTTTTTTGGATGCGACTTTGAGAAAGGTCGCAAATTACTGCCATATTTCATGAGATTTATGCTTAAAGCGATTTGTCAGCTTTATTTTGTTTCAATTCAACCTTTTCGTTTGTGATTTACAGTTAATTACTCAAGAAAATTGATTTGGGACAACTTTCTGCTGGGTTCAGTCGTTGGTAATTCGATGTTGCTGACTCTGTGCCTGTGACTGCAATGCAACTGAATTGAAAGAGAGACAGAATAAGTGCGAAAGTTAGAGAAGAGAATGGAAGAGTGCGTTGGAAGACCGTACGAAATCCGAAAAAGTATTGAAAATGACAGAAAACATAATCGGACATAAACCAAATTTTTAAAACATAATTTAAACATCAGCACTAATCAAATCAGCCGGCTTACTATGGGGGATGTGAAAAAGAGTGATACAAATGCTTCAAAACCCTTTTTCCCGTTTACTGGCAACGGCTTCATTTTGACGGGGTTTATTTGACAAACGAGCACGTACAACCAAAATCTCATTCGTATTTAACTCCATTTTAACTGTTTTGGCAAATCAGTTGAGAGTTTCGCTTTTTCCTCTTCCCGTTTCTCTCTCTCACACTCTCGCCTGGCCGTCCATTCTTTTGCTCAAGTTGACTTTTTCAAATGCACACTGCTACAGTCACCGTCACTTTTGTTGAATTGAAAGAACAAATGGAAATCATTTTTACTACACGCAAATGAATTGCAAATAAAGAGACCGCCACATGAAAATGAGCGTGCATTCGGCCAACGACGACGACGACAACGATGATGATGATGATGATGATGATGGCATGAAACAGTAGTTCCGTAGGCATGAGTGTTCACAATGGGAATTTATTGAATTAAAGAGCATGATGAAAACTTTTCCATACACTTCATGCTCTGATTACTTACGGCCAGTCGAGAGAGTTTTTGGTGAAATTCCAAAGTAAATATTGCATCGAGAGGCAGTAGTTTTATGTAAATTGTGCCAAATTTTAATTTTATTGCCTTGGACCTGAAGCGACCAGTCGAACCGCGTGTGTTTATTTGTTGCTTGCTTTGCTCTCAATAACTAGTGTGCGTTTTTTCCTGCTCATTTTTAAGTCTTCAAACACACAACGAAACGTATAGCGTAAAATTAAAATGAATGAAGAACGGGCAAAAAAGAACATACACATACACCCAGCCAACAACAACAACAACAACAGCAACGAGAAAATAATCGAAATCGTGCGAAGTGAACGATGTTAAATAAAATGGTGAATTATGCCATCTAAACGGGTGCAAGTAACAGCTATAAAGTCGGTGTTTTCTCCCATTCTCTCCCGAATGCAATACATTTATTCGCGCTGCTGCCCAGGCTACCACCAGCGTTTTTTTTTTGTAATTCTCTCGTTCGGTTGGTTTTGTGTTTGCCTCTTCAACTTAAAATGGAAAGGAAATTTGGCCGAATTTGTAGTTTGGCTTTAGCAGTTTAATGGAGTGTCATTTAGTAATTTTGTTGTTCCTATGCCACTGTGAGTACCACATAATCCAGTTTTATATTCGTACTATCATAATGGTTAACGTGCCCATTTTCAACTGTAATGCAATGCATCCAGCAGAGAAGCAGCCAACGAAAGAGAGAGAGAAAGAGAGAGAGAGAGAGAGAGAGAGAGAGAGAGAGAGAGAGAGAGAGA